>NC_141791.1:0-300000 GCF_054643075.1 Acanthaster planci | reverse complement strand
TGATCCGTATTGCGCACGTACGGGAAAGTCAATGCCGTTCTTAAACCCCCCCCCCAAAAAAAACAACATAATGTTGGTAATTTGTACAGTCGTGAGTTCTTTGGAAACTGAACAAAGAACGACCTTGTGTCAGCATAGAACATGATTGTGTTCGTCATGTTTATTTGATCTAGTTGAGGCCTAGGCCTACATGTAGTTCATTGTGGCTGTGGTCAGTGATGGTCATTTGAAGTTATAACCATCATAAAGACATTATGGTGGTTATGATCAAACTTAATGATAGTTACGATGGTTTCAGAGTCATATTTATTCTAAAAATTAAATAAATCCGGGCATATGAAGGCTAACAACATACTGATGTTCAGAAAGGATCACCGTTGACTGTCATGACTGTTTTAGGTGGGAAAATTACATGAAATGATGAAGGATTGTTTAAAAATCAAGCAAGTAGGCCTAAACATGTACGTATTCTGTTGATCTAACATGGTATACAAATTTTTGTGATCTAACATGGTATACAAATTTTTGATAACCCCAAGAATTATTTTCCATGGACAAGAAGCACTCAAACTTACACATGTATATGTACACTGATATTTCCCCCTACATGTACCTGTCCATTTCAGTCAATATTGTAGCTGCCTTAACATGTGTAAGGCTTTCTCATTTCTTTTCAATGAATTTCCACAGGTCAATTAGCAGCCAACATTTGTCTAGAATGGAAGAGGCTGAAAAGAAGACGACATCTTGAAGAGTCTTACAACGATGCTGGTGCAGGCACCAGCAGCGAACCTGGTGATTCTGAGCCTCAGGTCACTGACATGATCCATCAATCATCGTTCCCTAGTCATATGGCGCATTACCATGGTGCACCAGGGTCACCCAACACATCGTCAGGGGGTAGTTCGCTAGGGGCCGGGCCTCAGGGGAGTAAAGATCAACCCATGTTCACCCTGAAGCAAGTTATTATTATCTGTGAGAGAATGCTGAAGGAACAAGAGGCACGAATACGTGAGGACTACGACAAGGTCCTCTCGTGTAAACTAGCAGGTAAGGTGAAAAGTACTTCCAAGGTATTTTAACCATGAAGCTTTCAATCCATACTTGTGCATGACAGGTTCAGTACTTACTGGTAAATTGGAGTGAAAAAAACTGTTGACTTGGGATTCAGAAGTATATAAAAAATAACTCTTTCTGGCTTAGCTTGTTTTTGCAAAGACAGAGATGACTGAACACGTTCTAACAGCAATATGCGTCTTGAATCGACACAATGCAAACTGATGTGGTTTGGTTCGGCATTCTGACAGGGAAGGCATTTAATATCCCCAGAGGTTTTGAATCGTGAGTTGATAACAGAAATATTCCATTGAATTGATGAGTAAACACTGCAAACCCTCTATCTGGGGATGCATTAACTTCCCTTGGTACACCTGTGGGTACGTTATTCATAATCTGTCTTTGATTTCCCTTTGGGGCATGGTTAGCTATCCGGTTTGGAAGGACTGCTGGGATGGGGGGGGTATACCCAACTGGTTACTTCCTCCATCTGCCAGCGCCGTGAATGAATGAGACAACCATCGCCCACAGCTAAACAAGAAGGAAAAACTTTCAAGCTTACTAAGAGCTTCAGTGGAATTAGACTTACAATACTTGTAGGTTTTTATAGAAAATATAATTGATACATGAATTGTACAGTGCTCACCTGTAACATTCAAATGACTAATTGCATTTCACACTGTACAAGCATTGAAACACATTTTAAGGATTACATGCATTGTTAAATTCTGTTCACAACTGTCGTCAAAACAAGTGTTCTGGTTTCCAGTTTTTGATCTCCACCTTAAGTTCTAGACAAAATATAAACCTGAAAGTCCTGGTTATCTGTCACTCACCAGAATGTGGTCACGGCTTCCTATGAGCTTGCAAACTCACCTGTTACTTCCTGACCAGTTGGTTTTAATAGGGGCAAACTGGCAGAATGGACAACCTGTAGTGAATCGTTGATTGATTTCCCTGTCTGTATCTTAATCAACTGATGTTTCCTTTGCCTCTAAGTAGTCTGTACATGTATCTCAGAATGGCAGCTCATAGGGTATTTACAAAGAGTTTTATCACACAATTTACCGGTATAATATAAAATAGAAGTTGTTAAAAGGACAAACGACATCCAGGTTCTATTTCTACATGTTGGCTATATATCCACACTACAGTGACCAATTATATGTAAATGTATGTGTCATCAAATTTCCTTTGGTTTCAGGGGACCTGGTCAAGGTTGACAATTAAAATGTCACCAATGAATTTATTCACCATTTTGCATTCAGCTTTACGTTATGAAACAACCTTAAAGATAAAACGTTCAGACGTGTATCTTGAATTTTTCTTCAACTCCTCCAGACAGCTTAGGTTAAATTACATATGTAGTTCTGAGTACTATATTTTTACCAACTGTGTTGAAGGAAGAGTGACTAAATAATATTTTTGCAATCAAGAACCAGTTCTATCTCCTATTGTCAAACCTTCAATCAGCCAACTACTGCAGGATTCTCCCTGTACAGTTGCAAAGCTGAGGAAATCTATGGCAGTGATTTTATATTTTCAACAGTCACGGTCCTGCCTGACTAAACCACTTAATTCTATGGGAGGATATCCTGGAAGGATGAACCAGCAAGACTTTATGCATCTACACATGTCCATGGACATTAATGTACATGGAGGTTTAATACAGCCTGAAGGATATAGACACGTCACGTTAGGTCTCTTGCCTTGCATGACTGGTTGTATTAAAGTCAATAAATTGTTTGATTTTAAGCGACTACCGTTGGCTGACTGTGCGACATGGACACAAGGAAAATAATAAACTCTACAAATTCAAAGGATGAACCTTTTTAAGTGGACCACAGGCGAAAGGAACTAAACAAATAAATTTACTTACACAACCTGCCTATTTGAAATGAAAGGAAAATGTTAAGTGTCAAAAAAGTAACTATCAGATTGTGAAACAGAAAGGTGTGATGAGGTGATAAACCTCTAAGAAATATTATCATCTTTCATTTCATGTCAATCGTATTTAAATATTGTACCGAACTGTCTTATCTGTCTCTGCAGAACAATATGATGCCTTTGTGAAATTCAACCAAGATCAGCTTCATCGACGCTTCAGAGACACCACAGCTAGTTGTAAGTATTGCAATGTATTTGTATGTTTAAAAAGCTCTAACTCAAACCTGGATCTTAAAAAGTAGATCAAGATTGTGGAGTCATCATACCCATTGCTACTTGAGGGAAGGTCACACTCATACATGTATGCACCTTTTACAATTCAATTCCACAATACATAGTAAGCCTAGAAAGTGAAACCAAAGCCAATGATTTACAATATCTGCAGAACCTGCAACCAAATTAGGTTTGCTTGAAGAATCTGTGTGAAACTGTATGAGCAAGTGATCAGCTTTGCATTCCAACACATGAATAAAGATGAGACACACTGCATTGTACTCAAGCTATCATATCCAACTTGGCTAAGAATATTAACCAGTCTCTTACCTTTTTTTCCATTTACAGATGTGTCATAAGATGCACATTCTTGGTAGAGTTTCATCATTTTCACCAGAGCTGTTGTAATTACTCAAGGATATTCTTGAGACTTAAACAGCAGGAATAGCACAATATAACACCACTCTCACTTCCCCAATGAGTGCAAGACACCAAGAAGCAATTGTAGAAATACCTTTTCCTCCAAATGTCACAGTTAAAATGTTTAATTTCCAATTATTTTCGTGCAGAAGTCATTCTTAAGTATATTTACCTAAATGATAAAGATAGTTATAGTAAAAAAGAAAGAAAGAAAATAGAAATTTTTGGAAAAATACAAAAACAGGGGATGCCACACTTCATTGAAGAGGGTAATGTTTGATCTCCACAATGTCGAAACTGAATCACAGATGGCATCAATGAATAGGCTTTAACTTCTCTGCACATAACAAATCAAAATTAATCATCATAACTTCACTTTCATAGTCTGAGGAAATGTTTTTGGTCTGATGATGAAAGATAGTCTTGTTTGTGTTTTACCTTTATACTCAAGTGTCGGTAACAAAATCAAATTATTTTTAGTTGGTCCATCATATTAACTTTTGTCTGCACTATGTAATGTCATGCTTAATCACCTAGGAAACCTACTTTTTAAGTCATCTGTTAGCATATTTATCCCAAGTACCAGTATAATTAACTGAATAAAGAATTGTGTTACTGTCTCACGTAATGCAGGAGTTGGAGTTTATTTACACACAGATCTGTAACCAATTTGTCGTGTTACCCAAACTTACTGTGAAAAGGTTAATCCATAGCTGGAAAAGGAAAAAAAAACAATCACTTGTCAGGTGTCCAGTTTTCTTTTTAAACTAGTGGTCATTAAAGATCATGCTCTTTGTCTTGCTTGAACATATGAGACACACTTGATGTCAGCAACATTAAGAGGAAGGAGCACCATTAAATGGAACTTGGAGCCTTCAGGATTTTTATGTACATCTTTCAACAGAATCCCAAAGACATTTACGAAGTAGCCAAAAAATGTGGTACTTATGTTTATTACGTTTTGGTTGACTTTTTATTTGAAAAGGAAAGTGTTCAATTTTGTACATATTGTACAGCAATTGTTCTTTAACTCTTGTATTATTCTCTTATTTTAACCCTCATTTTACTCATTGAATTTTTTTGTTCCTGATTTTTCTGTCTGTGTTTAGATAGTATAGTGCTGTGAATTTAGAGATAAAGTGTGAACACATTGTTACCTTCAACTACATTTGAGTTAGACTTTCATTTTTCACAAGGTAATTTTAGGGGGTAGGGAACAAAATGACCAAAGAGACATGCAATTCAATGCCATCGGCATATAATGCAAGTTTCCAACAGGAAACGCAACAACGTTTGGGTAAGAATTTACTAAGAACTTTTCCTGTTCTGCAGAGGTACATGCCAGCTTATTGTCCTGTGTAGCTGTCATTCACAAGTGGACATCAAGCTTCATGTTACGGATTAGTGTCCTGTTTTCTTTCACTTCAGTCCCACTGAAATCACCTTGTGCACTTTATTTTTTTTGGTGCTATGTGTTTGTAGTTGCTTCGTGAGAATATTGAATGACTGGTAGTCAAGTGATAGTCAAGTGATGTACGTATAACATTAATAAAAGGTCTGGTTCCTGAACCATATTTGCAATTACTTGTTACTTTGTACATAATTCGTGTATTAACAAGTCAGTTCTGAATAAAGAAGTTAAACATAGCTTTGTGTGTTTATAATGTTCAAGTTCATTCAGTGAATCAGTTACATGTATGTTTCACCGAGAATAACCATTGCAAATCATTACTGGATTTTGCTGTACAAACAGGGACCATCTGATATGCAGTCAACTCTCGTTATAAAGAATTATAACAATATGCTGTTACAAAAAACAGATTTTAAGAATCCCAATTTATTAAATTATTTTCTTCATTTTTCCACTCATAATAAAGTCCAGGTTATAACAAAGAAATTTGTCTGGTTCCTGCAACTTTACTGTAACGAAAATTGATTTCCATCATAGTTGTTTTTCTTTGTGAACCTGTACAATCAAAAATTGTGGCCTTTGTGTCAATAGCTGTAAAGCAATCGACCATCTTGAGACCAGAAATAGCTAAAAATTTGACAATTCATTTATAAAGCGTAAATTTCATACAGATATGTTCAAATGCGCTGTGCAATGAAGACATTTAAACATGGTTGAGCCAATGGCATACAAGGGCGCCTCAGGCAGCCGCCAAACGACCCACATTCACCAACTTCAGTAAAGGGGAGACAGTAAGAAGCAGTTACAGTTTTAGAGGTGGGAGAATAACCCCAGAGGAATATTCTGGGTAAAACCCACAGAGTCAGGTAGGGACTGAAAACCCAATCCACGTGTGGACCAGGCCTGGAATCGAACCCGGGACCACAGAGGTGGAAGGCGAGGAAAGAACTACTTTGCCAACCTGACTCCCCTTCCTCGTCACCCACAATATCCGTTTCAGCAGCTGCTGTGACTTTGATTAGTCAGAATGCTGGAAGCGTAATCAATCATAGGGGACAAGCGAGAATAACCAGGCTCGCTATTTTGTGATACTGACAGAGAATCTCTCCAGATTACATGAATCTTGTTTTCTACACTTCTTTCCATGCTCTCTCAAAGAAATGGAATATTGCCCAATCCCAAAAATTAAAGCTCACAGCAAGAGGCCACATTATCGGCCTAAATGCCAAGCTGCATGCTTACAGACTGATTTATTTTTCCATTAATTTAGTTTACAATCAAGGAAAATCTTTGAGTAAAAGGAAAACAGCATCAATATCAAAATGAACAGAAGTGACAAAGTAAACTGGTTTTTATATGAAAAAATGTCGTGGCATAAATACTTCCACCTTGTATTTACATGTATAATGCACATCAATCTTTGCTGTGCCAGAAAAATACCTGAGACTTCATGGCAGATTTTTCAGTTCATAAGCAACTAAATATACATGTACTCTAGTGGATTCATTTACAGCTTGAAATGACTTCCAGGATCACGTAAAATCATCTGCATATTGGGAGGTGGATTTGTAAGATTTGCCAAGCGACTTATTGGAAATAGGGACCGAGGAATACTGAATACTGCTTCAGAGACTTCGTGTTTTCCTCTAAAGGTTATTCTTTTAGCGACTATTCCAAGTACCTCAGAAAGCTGGAACTGCAGTGAATCCACCAATACCTCTCGAAAGTTGACTACTGGATTTAGCAGGAGATTCATGGTATGAAAGAAAGAAAGAAGTCTTGTGATCATGGGGTCTACGAGATAAGTGAGTCTTTAGTATTTGACTTGGAACTTCAAGTCATACTCTTCCCATCTCTGGCAGCATCATCATCAGTTCTGGATTTCTTACTCTCTACTTCCTTGTTATTCTCTTTCTTGTCATCTGCTGGCTTCTGTCTTTTTAGAGCCTTCATCTTTCTGGTTTGTAGCTTATCAAAGTCCTGAGACTCCATGTGGATACGGCCAAGCTTGGTGCCGAAGACATCGTGTTTGATATTTTTCTTTTTCTTGGGCTAGGATGAACAAAGGAAAATGACAATAAGAATACACATCAGTTGTGTTTTTTCTTAATTACCTCTGCTAACATGTCATTCCAGAGATCCCATTGGTAACTGATGCTCATTATTGCCATGGACAGTTTGAAGCTGGTACTCAGTAATACATGTAGTTCCTTCATATGGCAAGGGACCATTGAAAAAACATGAAATGCAATCTCTCTATTTAATGTAAGATTAATTAACGATCTGTCCTGAAGGGTACTCATTTACTCCTTTTTATTATTAACGACAAACTTGTCCAGGACACATGCACTTTGACCCCAAATAATGGGCTCTGATCAAAAATCCATAGAATGACTTGATTCTGAGAAGCCGGATGGTCAAAGCATTCCACAACGGACCACATAACCATTTTAAAAATTGGAAATGAGAAATTTCACTGATGAAGTCAGGGTTAACCGGAATCTATGCCAAATCACCTTGAGCTGTTTGGGTTTCTTCATAGCTTGCTTGTAAAGGTCCAATGATGCCAGATGACTTCTTCTCAGCACCAAATCCATCGATGGACCAATTTCCTCCAACTCCACCCTTGGGGTTTTGCTACCAGACTTCTTCAGCAAGACTCTGTGGTAACAAGGAGAAACGAAACTTTTAGTATGAATCAGAGTAGTTCTTTCCAATCTGTCTGTGATATTTTAGCCATTAGCTTGTGTTTATTTGTTTTCTTTTTAACCTAAAGGCATTTGATAAATACTGAAACGCATCTACAATTTAAGTAAATGTAATTGTAAAGTCACTTTAATAAGTTTGCATTCTTAAACCAAATTAAAAAATGGATAAGAGCGTAGCTTTGCCCAAATTACAGCCTGTTGTAAAAGGTTACTTTTATTTCAAAGAGAGACATCAATTACAATTGGGAGCTGGGATAAACTAAAATGTGTGAAAAAGGCTTAAAAACAATAACATATCAACATTTTAATGATATTTTATAGTCATACTGAACCCCATTCCCCCAAACATCTTTTCATTAAAGAAATAATTTATCAAATGTGATTCATAAATATTTAGATGCATATACGTAGATGTACATAGCACTCATCTTACAATTAATCAGGGTAGGGCCCAGCCCTCTACATGTACTTCAGGATTTCATATCCTGGTTGGACTGGCAACCTGATCTCACTATCTCATCAACTGGCAAAAGCTTCACAACTCCAGGCCTTTCATTAGTTCCCTCCGTCCCTACAGCCCGATTTGTCAAGCGCATGAGCGGAGATACAGCATGCCGCACTATGTGCGTGAATTTAAACTCGACCGTGTGAGTTGGTCACTGCAGAAAGTCGACATCATGTTTACGCTGAAGCTTACAGTATGTATTATTGGCAAAATCATCCATGTTCTGACCACAAATAATCTTGGGAGTTTTTGTTGAGTGTGTTGTTGAAATCACTGAAAAATCAATAATAAAATAACTTTCAACTGTCTAAAAAGGAAAATATGTACATTAAAAGCAGAACCACATTTGCTGGTCTCTGTACAAAACCTCTTCCAGTGAAGGTTTCTAGCGCAGTCAATTGCCAAGATACTGAAGTTCAGAAAGGAACCTCTTACGTGCGAACAAGAATGGCTAAAACAACCTCAGCAGGGTGGTTCAGTTGTGTGACATTCCTAAAAACTGAGCAGTTCTTAGCAAACACAGACAAGCTACTACATGTACATATTGCTTCCAATCAGCGCATGACTCCATGGAGATTAGCTCTTTCTTCTCTGACAAAAACTACATAGATCTCAACCTGGCTGATTGTGGCCCAAGTGATAAAATTTCAAATATCACTGTAAATATGCAATCAAACCTGTAGCTTCTGAGCAAGACTTTTCCACTGATTGCTGTCACGCTAATTACATGTTCTAGTCCTGCAAGGCGTATGTTTGGTACCACAGGTCCACGAAAAAAATCTGTGATCCAAAACATAAAACAGTGTCAATAATAAAAATATGTCGTCAGCACTGGAATTGACTTCAAAGAAATGCTACGCAAGAAATTGTTGTGAGTAAATATAGAAAGCAAGTAAATTTACAATGTAAACAACAGACTAAACCCAAGAGAAAGGCACAACACCATTTCCACCATAAAACAACATTTTTTAGACCACACAACTCCTCTGATTTCATATTCTATTCTCTCCATTTTCTGTTGGTGTCACATTCCGAGTAGTCAGGAGACAAGCATCAATCACGTGACTTACCATCAGTCATTTGACTTAACAGCATTAGTCATGTGACCAGCATAGATCTCTTACCAATCAAAAGATTCTTGAGTCTCTTGTACTCAGGTTCCGATTCAAAGGATTCCCCTGAGAATACCAGACATGGTTTCGTGCCAGAGGTACATTTTGCATTCTGTCAACAGAACCATAGAAAGACAAAGGAAACTGTTCAGAATTTGAGGCAATTATGACTAATTTAATGATTTTGAAGTGTCAACAATTGGACGTAACTTGTAAAATGATTGCCCAAAGAAAACAAAAGAAAAAGAATGACATATTTTCCAAAATCAAATCCTACAAAACTGTAAAAATAACATTTTTGGAACAAAATAAGATGATTTGAAAGAGATAAATTATTTCAAAAATTAGAAAAGAAGCAGAACTCTCATTGTAAAACAAGAGACAGGAATTAATTCACCAATTCTATCAAACCACTTGAGTTTCTCCTACCTTGATCTCATACATAGATGTGAATTTGTCAATTCCTAGCTCCATCATGTCTAGTACCTGATAGTCAAACATTCTTCCTAAAATATTTAGAGAAAATAGTATTATTTAGAAACTGTGTATGTACAACTCATGCTCTTCTGAGTTTAACATTAGAGACATCCAGCTACTGTTTATTACTTTGCAAAATTCAAAAGAAAGCAATAAATTCTAGTTGGGAACAATAAGGTTATCCAATGTGGTATCTCATAAATATCAAGTGATGCAGCAATTTCTGAAATATGTTGCCATGTTAGTCTTGTTCGGTTTCAATTTGGGAAGTTAGTAAAATCATTCTGATGGTAAAAAGAGAATGAAATATCTCTCAAAGGGTTCCATGTAATGAAAAGTGCATGATTACTCACCAAAAACTAAATTGTGAGGTCTTTTCTTAGAATGACTGCCAAATAGGAAGTGGGAAGAATCGTTCTTCTTAGCAAAATGTTCCTGAAATGATGGAAAATAATTTTGAAGAGAAATACTCTTGATATTGTCTAACAATACGTTTAGCCTATTGGAAATACACAACCAAATTCATCAATTTAAAGAAATGAGCATTTATTTGCAGCTACCAAAGACACATAACCATGATCCATTAAAGCATTCGTGAATTGAATAAACTAATGCACATTTCTCACCAACTGTGACCTGTCTTCAAAAGGCCTCATCATGTTTTTCCTGAATGTACAAAAGAAGACAATATTGATCCGTGATATTTGATCACTTGATAAGTATTAGTTCCATTCCAAAACAAGCAACAGCACAAATTAAATTGTTTGTATGAAGGAGCTATTTATTGAGCAAGTGTTGGACAAGCATTCAGCTGTTTATATCTGATAAAAACAATAGTTCATGTTTACCTTTGCATCATAATTCCATTTGTTTTCTTCAGAGTGTAGAGTTCTTTCAAAGCTCTTGTGACAGTCTCACTTGTGTTCCCACCGCGTATGAATGTACACGTCTTTGTGTTCTCCACAATCTTTGCTTCTCTCTTTTCCAGGGCACGTTTGGCACGCTGGGTTTTTGGTTTCCTGTGAAAAGCAGCAATTATATAACAAACTTTTAATTTAAGTTTAAGAAATGCAAAACTTACGTACACACCTGTTCATGAAACTAACAGCAAGAAAAAATGGCTGGTATAATATAGCAGTGCATTTTTTCTTTACGTTTCTAGGTAAGGAGGGGCAACAAAATAGCCCAGGTTGGACATTGTCTTCATTTACACTAAGACTGACGTCCAGGGTATAAAGTCCTCCTGCCATAGCAACATATTTTTCCCACATTCTTACCTGGCGGGGGCAGCTCAAATGTCTTTCACAAGTGCCTTGTATCCCAAATTCCATTAATGCTGTGTTGAAATTACTAAATACGCCCGTGGACAACGTATTTTGCAGGAAATTCAGCGTGACTCCACGCTTTCCGTTGTGAACGATCTGTGTTTGTCTAGTAGGACCACCCCCGACTGCATCCACAAATGTGTACTACTGCACAATGTATATTGTTCAAGAATCACTATGAAAAGTGTGAAATAATCCTAAATTTCTTGTAAAAAAATTGCTCACAGGCGTATTTAGTTATTTCAACAGAGCATTTATGGAATTCGGGATAAAGGCACTTGTGAACAACACTTCAGTTGCCCCTGTCGCTAAAAATGTGAGAAAAACCATTGAAAAAAATGTCACTATAGCAGGAGGACTTAATACTATGGAGGTCAGTCACAATGCAATGTAGACTACGTCCACTTCGGTTAACCCAGCAGCTAATGCTCCCATTGGCGTTTAGAAGGTCATTATATTCTAAAACTGGGGAAAAAAAGGAAAAAACTTCATTATAGAATTGTCCTCCATGGTACAGGCAACCAAAAGGCCAGGCTGTGTGGTTTCAAAGTGAAAGCTGAGCTATGATTGGTCACTGGAATGATAGCAAATTGGACCAATTGGCTTTCATTTGTGGGTGACAGGAAAACAAAAGGAAAAGATAGGAGCTGTGTTGTGACTGGTCAAGATGCCATGCAGCTGACAGTGATTGAGAGTACATGTACATGCTGCTGATTTTCTGAAGTGTAGATGGGAAAAATGCTCAGGAGTTTCACCATTTTAATGAGGATATAAGGTGAATAAAACTCCCCATCTGACATCTCACTGCACCAAGAAGGCATGTATGAAATTTGGTTGCACAAACTCTGTGATGGAAGAGTCAGTTGGCACAATCAAACCAGGCAAAATGTGTTTATGGGAGTTTGTAAAACGCTATCTGCAAGGTCTGTATAAAACTTACAGTTCAGGAAGTAGCATTTAATCTGTACAGTGATTTTGATGATTTTGCTCACGATTTTGCATTAAATAAATAATAAAAACAAGTTGATTATTTTCATGTATTTTAATTTAGCGAATTTTGAACATTCATATCAGTAACTTGGGCAATAATTTTGCTGGTAAGTTGTACAATTGGGTACACCTATAGAATACTTTTGACTTAGATTTTTTCTCCATTCATTTAGTGTTGTTCATTCTTAAAGAGAACTCCTTTGACATCGTGGACTCAATTTGGACTTTTTCGCCTTCTTCCTGGAGTCACTACAATATGATGCAACATTGAAGTGAGGGATTATGGTGATTCTTGTTCGTGCATGGCCCTGCATTCTATAGTTACTCCGCAACAACAATGTGTGCAGGGGCCAGGGTATACAGGGCAGTTAATGGAGCGCTTAGGCCTATCATTAGCGGGATTGTATACTTGGGGACCCCCCAATTTTTTGACATTTTAATCTTGTAAAACTGGTAAGTCCCCCAAAAAACCAAAGGCAACACTCTCTTTCTTGTGCCGACCCTATTTTTTGGAAATTTCAAATTGTAAATTGTAAAAAAATGTGCCTTTCTTGCTGGTAAACTAACCATGCAAATTTGAATCCACGATGTGTCATGTGTTAAAACACTCACAGTTTCCCCTCAAAATTTCCCTCAAAACCCTACCCTTTTTTGGCAACATTAATGCTACAGTAATGTTATTGAGCTTCAAAAGTTAAGATGTAGCTCTCCCTCTAAATAGGAACAGGGTCCCCAAATTTACAATCCCCATCGTTAGCACGGTTGGTGAAACGTTAGGCCTACATAGTACATGTCAAGACATATCTAATATACGGACTGAGCGATAAGATACTACATGTACCAATGGGCTCTCCCAAAACTTGGGCAGCCGATTAGATGTCTTGACATGGAACAGCCGTCGAGGCGATAAGGGGTCAAGTGAAGTAATGCTCAATGACCTTATTTTAAAGATTGTGACCGTGAGAGTGAGCCCGTTAGATTGAATGGATAAATGCAAAAAGACTGAAAAATACCTACAAAACGTGAGTGAAATCATTCAATAAATGGTTTTTAGAAAACGGAAACGTCAAGAATCATGTCCGTGTGCAAAAGAAATTGCGCCCACGATGATAAGTGGATGCGCCGAAAATGTTCAGTACGCCGACACAAAATTGCGCCAACGGATGTGTGGCCAAGTATGGATTGGGCGTGAGAGTCCTTGCCACACTAGTGGTGCCATGGGTACAGCGGTGTCAACTGCAACTGGCAATTTTCAACTTCGAATGCAAATGTCACGTTTCAGATAGTTCCATAAAATTGTATACAACTATTTGTTCTGCATGTACTTTGAAAATACGTTCATTTCAATATTTGGACTTACACAATCCGTTGCATTTTCCTCGATATGTTCTTCGCACAATTTTGGGCAAATTACACGTGCAAGTAGCATGCAACATCATACCAATGGATATCTGAGCTCCAGTTGCTTCGCATGGCTTGCGTGGTGAACCATCGGGGGCACCAGACTTTAACTTGCATTTTTATTTTAACGTGAGCCAATAGAGGTCGCTCTTCCCTTTGCTCGATCATACATCGAATGGACGGCACTCAAAGCTGGGCCGATTGTTCAGTTACTATTGAGTTACAGAGTAGCTTTTGTTTCTGGAAAATAAATGATTATGACGCCCTCAAATACGCACACCTATATTTCACTTAGTCCAAGTATCTTAGTTCCCCTAGAGCTCGTCCGAATGAAGGGTGGATCGAAATCTTTAATTGGGGGAGGGTGAAACTGTAAAATGGACGTTTTGAAGTAACCAAGTTCGTGACCTTTCTCGGGGAGAGGTTACATTTTCGGGGATATATACATGCTCTTGGAAAGAAGGGAAACAAAATATGCACAGAATATCGCCTTCCTCTCATTATTTTTCACCAAAGATTGTTGGTTGCAGGGGAGGGAAATGGTGCCTAGATATATGCCCCCTCCCCTTATCCGCCCTTGACTGGAGTGGGCCTGTCCGCGCATGGGAAGGTCCAACCGTCTAGTAAGCCTAAGTCAATTTTCTCAACCTTCTCACAGTCCTTTCAAGTTTTGAACTCCATGCTTGTTCTCGCCTCCGGGAATAAAACTCACCTCTGGCTCCTGGAAGCTAATTTCAATGCGGCCGTTCTTTCTGATCTGGGATTGCCGATAGTAGACCTACTGGGACAGTTTTGCTGAGTGGGTTGTGACAAGATTGAACACTAATCAGCACGTGCGCGATTTGTACACCAGCAGTCGGAAATAATGAAGCGCTGCTACTCCCAGTGGCAGTCATTTTGTATAATAATACTTCACTTCAATGTCCACCTCATTAAAAGTCTGGAAGCAGCACAAGAGTCTAAAAGCCTACGCATGGGAGCAACTGCATAATGCGAGTAATTGCCAAATAATCATGGCAAATGACGCAAAGATAGACCCACGATGGGAGTCAATCATGGCAAATAAATGCCACTCTTAACACCCACTAGTAGTGTCTGATACAAAACAGCATTTGTTCTTAGGTACACTTATTCCCATGGAAACCATTTGTCAAAGTTAATGAGCAAATCTTTATAATGAAAAGGTCACTGTACACGCTTGCTGACCAACTACTATATCTATGATACATTCAAGTTGGTGACATACCAAGACCTCCGATTTCTTGTGTGTTCTGTATGCAGGAATTGAAGTTACGATTTGACGCATCACTTGTTTGTTTGGCATCTTGAATTAAAATGGATGGCTTAAAGGTGTAGAGGGCCCCTTTTGATTTACATTATACAAGAGTAGTAAAGACCTTTACCCAAAGTTGCACAGTAAGGCGACAAAGCGATTCACTTGAGGTCTTGTGTTGGCTATCTGCAGTTTTGTGTGGTACACAACTGTATGTGGTATTATTATGCGAAGTGGTTAGATGTGTAAACATGCAAAACATGTATTGGCCCAACAAACTGATGTTAGATACCTTCTGCAGTGAGCGTTTTATTGTACAGAGAAAAACAGCTGGATTTTATAGGTATAATTTTTGCAAAGCGTAGTAAATATTTATGTACTTTAGCTAATCACAAGATGCAAACAAAATGAGGCCTATACACTTTATAATAATGATGGAATTTTCGTCACTCTAAGTTTGAAACAATTGCAAGAGAAATAGAAACAAATTGCAAACAAAACTAGACAGGCAATCGCAGTCACTATAATCCATATTCCTTAAAACATACGTTCCAAAAATGTAGGCCAAAACACTTTACCTATAACAGAGCGGAGCGTGAAAGAAAGCTTAGTTGATGGGCCAATGAAATTACTAAATAAAGTGAAACGCGAGTTGCATGACGTCTTATAATCTCTTTCTGTGATTTGTACATTTAATTCATGTATCCTTATTATCTACAAACACATAACACAAACAGCCATATTACCTGTTCTATTTCCTATATTTATTATCTGAAATGTAAAACATTTATAAGGGAATGTGCTTGGCTGGTCTTAAAAGTGCATGCGTTTAAGACTGGCTCTGGAGAATGGCGCGACTATATCGCCTGTGCTTACGGTTCGGGCATTAGTCAGCGTTCGTTCCGCTGACCAAGGTCTTAAACGTTAGTTTAAGTATTTATGATCTTTATGTTCCATACACGACCCCGTTCGTTTTGTCGCACAAGAGCCACAACATCACGAAGATTTATTGCGGAGGTGTGACGCTAGTTAGTTCTATTGTTTGTTGTACCAAATGACATCCACAAAAGACACTGCGCTAAAACTACATATTTATATTTACTTTTGGTCTTTTCTATCAGAGTTGCTAACCTTTACGAAAACAACAAGACATCAGGTTTCGACTAAATGGATAAAAACACAACTGTTGTTTAGACTACATTATGACATATAGCCTCCAATAGAACTGCCATTTAAGAGTGTTTTAACCCCTGGCATATTTTCTTCTCAGAATCATTTCATCGAGGAAATTACATAGCTACGTCTCGTGAATTGCTGGCATTTTTCTAAGTCCATTATCTTGAGCAGGCCTACACTAACAATCGTTGACAAGTTAATACATATACACCTACATCGTACGACAAACGAGTTAAGGACCAACAAAACGACTTATCGGTGAACATATCGATTTGATAAATACCATAATGCACTTCATAAGTTTTGTTTAATTTTCAAATTAACATTTTCGACATTTTGTGACCCTTCTATTTGATTTCTGAGAAACACACTGAAGCCTGTGATAGCTTATTGTCATTATGCAGATAAATTGTTTCAGTACCTTTTTGTTGTAATTTTTGGGCATGTCGACCATTCCCATCATAAGCATTGCGAATGTTCCCTTTGAAGGTCAGGAAAATTTTCCCGAGAGCTTAAAGTTATGATTTTTTTCATGATTCATTTTGTGGTAACGACTTTTCAAGGTCTTGGTAGCTCCTCATGTCCTCTGCGACCACAAAAGAGGTACCGAACGCCTCGCTGGAACTGCTTGTACTTGATGCCATAAATGATTGGGTTGACACAGCAGTTAGCGGCCACCATGAACGTACTGAACACATTCAAGGGACCTGAGAAGTCCAACTTAAGCCAGCCCAGATTGAACATGAAGAAGGTTATTTGGCTTGGGCTCCAGCAAACCAAGAAAACGACAAAAACAATGACGAGTGTCTTGAAAGTGTTACGGCGGGCCCTAAGGAGAGAATCTTGCTGGTCGTTGACGGCGTAGTTGATGGGGCGCACTGCTTTATCTTCGAAAGTATTGGATGCACCGGAGGTGCACAAATTGATGGAGTCTGAGGGGCACGTCTTTTTCATTCCAGTGGTGCCTGTGGACGTCGATGCAGCGGATGGGCCGGGCTTAGTGAGAAAAGCTGGTGGCGGAGCAACCCGCAATGCACACCGCTTCAAAGAGATGGTGATGTGGATGTAAAAGAACAACATCATTCCAGCTGGGATGAAGTACTGCAGACAGATTAGGAGAGGACCCATGACGTGGGAAACAGAAACGCGCTGGAACTGACAGACACCGTCAACAATGTTGTAGATGATAAAGGAGTAGGACTTGAGGATCAGCCCAATTACCCAACTTGAAATCATTATTGCGGTGGTGGGGCGTCGGCTGAAGAAGCTATAGTAACGGAGCGGAAAGACGATGGCTACGTATCGCTCTACGGTCAACCCCAGTAAGTTGAACGTTGAAGTGACGAAGAGAAGCCACAGTAACGCATCACCAATCCAAACACGGCAAAGTAGCTGACCGGCTGTCGTCTCAGGCACAGGAGCAGGGTTGGGAATGTTGCTCTGGAGAAATAGCAACAGTGATCCGAAAAAATCGATGACAGCCTGATGGAAAATGAATGCATTGGTCTTAGAGTGCATGAACTCTACCTTAGCTATGACTACGATGACCAGGCCATTGTTGAACACACCCAGCAGGCCTATGATGGTTTTGATGATGCGGAGAAACAACAGTGCTTCGGCCATGATGAGAAGCTAAAGTTTCGGGAGCAAACCTTTCAGTCTTTATAACTTTTCTTTTGAAAGACGCACACTATCAATGTTTCCCGATTTGCCAGTTCAAACGTAACTCACTCACCTACGAATCGCGAAGCTGAGTTTGCAGCAATTAATGAAGCAACATTCGCCGTATGCGACGCACAACATATCAGAGAGTATTGTTGCCAGTCACGTGACTCAAAAACATTAACGTGATTGGCAAATGGTGAAACCCATGGAGCCAATTAGGCCTACGCTTGATGTTTTCACAATACCATGTAATGCACGCCTAAGTCACTAATGACATTGAATTGCATTTCCCGCTGAACGCTCACCTGCTTACGAATTATTGGTTTGTGTTTGTTTTGTTCGATGAATTTGTGGAGGACAGAACGTAAACAGCATTTTGGAATGTGCAATGCATTGTGTTACAGATTTTTTTGAGAAAATCGGGTTTTAAGTTGGTCATTTTGTTTAACTGTTTTGATAGTTAAAAAAATGACGACAGTGTTTTCTTATCCATTCCACTCAAGAGCCAAGAGTACAGGTCACTGTTTTTAGGAAAAAGCCTTCACACGGCTTTCAACATATTATTACTGCTTCCACTATCATTCACTCAAGGCCTTATACACGAATTTATGTAATGTGCATTTCACCTGCTTCGTAAGACCATGTTACTGGTGAAACTACAGAACAAGTCGCAAGTAATTCGGCTGTATTAGTTTTCTTACGTTTTAAGCCAAATAACTTCAATATATTTTTTTCTCTCGCCTGTTTTATAACTCTAAAGATTTGAATAGGCTTTTCCCGAGGCAGGTGTTTTGGATGGATAGATGGATGGATTTATTTTCCATATGTCAAAACTTAATGCAGTGGTACTGTAACATTTAAATACAGACAGTGACACACAAGGGGGGTGCAAGGTTACCAGGAAGAAGCCTAGTAAGCCCATAGAGACGGGTCCCGTTTGTAAAACGTAAATAATTGGACTTACGATAAGTTTGGAGAAACAATAAATTAGTAAAATAATTTTGGAAAAATTAAATAGAATTTAACAAAGCAGAAAAATTAAGAGAAAAGAAAATGTACATGAAAACAAACAAACAAACAAACAAACACCCCAACAAACAAACAAACAAACAAACCGCCTAAGCGAGCAAGTAGGCCTAAGCAACCGAGTGCATGAGCAAGCAAAAGTGCCAGGTTTTAAATTAGAACATACAGGTCTAGGAGTTTCAAAACGCAAAACAGGGTTGTCTGATATAAAAATTCACCGTTTATTCCAGATATACTATAATAAGGCCAAATTACAGAAAGATAACAACAATCCATCATGTGTTCCATGTTACAAAAAAAACTTTAAATTTATTTTTACCAACACGCTGTCGCTTCAAGTTCGAACAAATCAAATATCTGGCTTAATATCGATCTATACAGTGCTTTAACTCTGTAACAATTAAGCAACAAAACAAAAACCAAAGTTATGATTTTTCATATTTTGGTATTTTCCCCTGCAAGTGGAGGATGCTCTTTAGGCCTAATATTGCTCAATAGAATTTTTCTTACACTCAAAGAAAAAAGCAAAGAAACACTGCAGCAACCGTTATTCTGAGCGGATAACTTGAAATTAAAGCCTCGGCATTTCGAAGTTAATGAAAGGCCACAAGTTTTCGTCCTAGCGCCAAAGCCTTGGGCACTGGTTTGGAGCATGTCGCTGATTTGTCCTCATGCTAGGACGCGTCAAGGCATAATTATCTATGATCATGGAGTTATTAAACACATTGCCCCAATCACAGGCCGACATGCCAGAAACTTGTTCCCGAGCACCTGCCACTGCTCGTGACTTGAAAACTGAAAAGAGAAGAATGAACTGAGATACACTGATGAGTATGATTGATTCTGCACATTCACATTGATGGTGCATTCATTATGGGAGCAGATGGACTCGATATTGACGTCATTAAGCGGCGGGAAATTTCCTGAAAAGTACTCTGACTTTTAACTCAGTACAATGCCCTGCACATCAGTTGGAAACCTGCCACCTTTTGACGATACAATAATAGCAAACTGGTACACAACTACACTGTGCTATCCCACTACAAGCGTAGTTCACCAGCGATTTTGATCAACACCATTTGTATTTTTTTGGTTCAAAAGTGACTGATTTCGGTGTTTGTTATTCACTTCGGCTATCCTTTGATTTATTTGTTCGGTGTTTTGAGTGGACTTTTGGGAGGAAAATTAAGAAAACTGTTGTTCATTTCAACGGTCAGAATTGTTAGTAAAATCCCATAGACCACAGGACGTTGCAGACAGCGAGCGTGTGTTGACAACGTAGGCGAGGCCTGCGGAACAAATTTATGAAAGATATGAACAGGCACTTTTTTCCCTAAAACGTGTTGATTTTTCACGGCCAAGAGTCGTGATTGGCAAATTTACATTGAACCTCTTTCTTCAACAATAAAGCGCTGTACCCTGGAATTCTTGAATGTGATTCGTGCGCACGCCCCAATGTCACGGACGCCGTGGGGGGGGGGGGAGTCTACACTTCGTCACATCAGTGCACATGTATCTACTCATTCTCAATCATTTGAGAAAAATTGTGATTACTACTGACTACCCTAGATAATGGGCAAGATGGAATAACTGCAGAAAAAGTAGGAGTTGAAACGTCTGGAAATTGGAATTTTTTATTACAAGAAACTGGACCCGATAGGCTAAGATTGGAGAGGGCCATTGTACCGTACGAGGATCGAATCGGAAGTTTGGACCCCTCCATTATCTTGAGGGGTTATCGTGAGCTAGTGACAGTTTTCACCGTCCGTAAGAAAACTCGTTTTTTCATTCAGAGGATACAACTTAAAACCTACACAAATTCTTTTTAAGCCTATGAGTTACATTTAGGCACCGCTAATGCCAGTTTGTGTACATGAAAATGGTCCAAGAAACTGGTGTTTTAAATGCTGTGAACAGTTGTGATTGCGAAAACGACAGCATTATCGTCAAGCTAATTTTTTTCGCAAAAAACAAAACAAAACAAAAACAAACAGCGTTCCGGTTGGGAAGATTTCAAAGACTGACTGACGCTTTTATTAACTTACTCTCAAGTGAGATAGTTACGATTATTCGCCGATCCACAGTCCAGATCTTAAGGTTTATGAATTTTCATTCACATTTCTTAACTACGCTACACCTCGTGAATATGCATTTTACACGATACGCATGCGCATGTCGTCCTTTTCAATTCAGTGCATTCAAGTTTTCTCCATTTTAAACACATAATTAAGTAAGTAGCTTCCTAAATTAAGGTTGACATTTTTTACCTATAATTTTGAGTGCCATGTTGGCCAGCTTCATTGGCAGTATTTTGAACATTTATTTCTTAACGTATGACAAAAAAAGGTGTTGCGCCTTGTGTTTATGTCACTCATTGTTTTTGTTGAAAACGTCGACGTTGTTTGTCAAGCCTAGGCCAAGGGTCTCAAGTAAGTTCCTTCCTACGTGATGCTTGTTCTTATAATTTATATATTTTTAAGTCGCTGCAGGCAGAGCAATAATCATTGCAATGAGGTATTACCGTTTCTCTTTTATGATTTACCTCTCAAGTGCAGTTTTCATTTCAAAGACGCCGAACGCCGTGCCAGCTAGCCGGTTTTTAAATAGCATTACTCAGCCCAGGATTTGCACAAGCTTGATTTGCGATATAATACAACCCTCCAGGTTATCTTTTAATGTTGCAAAAAACAAAAGCGAGTGAGTCTCCTTTGGCCCCTTGAATTTCTCATTTACTACAAGAATCACGGATGTCTTTGTCAAAGTGTATGGACATGCATCGGCTCCAAACTACTTACTGGAGTGAGTTAATGTAGGCCCACTATGTCTATACAGGGAAAACATTTTTGCCAAGTGTTTTGTGCAGTCTTTGAATACAGGATAAAAACATAATTAAACATGTAATGTTAGTTACGGATTTTTGATCATTCTGTTGACGAAACAACGGGGAAAACACTAAAAAGCAGACGAGTACCCGTCTAGCCTAGATTGAAGAAAAAGATAGGAATAGACCTATACTCTGAAGGGCAGTCTCTGTAAAATATAGAATGTCTGTAAGTCTTGCAAGTCACATGGAAAAAGTCCTTATAAAAAGGTGTTATTGGACGACTACATATTGTTCAATATGCAAACGAAGTATGCGCTGTAGGCTTGGCCTTGGACTCGTAATACTGTTAATGTGACGTCACTAGTGGCGGGAGATTTCTGAAAAGTCCTACAATGACGTAATGGCTGCATCTGAATCTGTTTAGAGCTAGGTCTCGGTCTTCTTTCCATTGGAAATACGTTGAGACGCTCAGAAAACAGACCAAGCCGCAGCTCTGGAAGCCCCTTTTAGACAAGGGCTCAGTTTGGCCCTGCGTGTCAATCAGGAAACCCGCCACGTTTTGCCATACAAACAAAATGGTACTACGACACTGTTCTGTCAAATTACTGGTAGCAGTGTGTGATTACCAGCGATGCATGATGCGTTTTATGTGACAAGCATGCAACGCGTCCAGTATCAGATACATTGGTAGGAAATACATGTGCTGAATCGAAGTGTCATTGTTCCTTCATTTTTAAGATTCAGGTAAATAGCTTAATCTAAGTTTCCTTTTTTTTAATCAATGAATTTTAGCTACTCTGTAAATGTAATTTGTATCATTCTATCCTAAATTTATGATGAGAAAATACCCGAAACGTTACGATCTGTTGAGCACAAACATGGCAAATGTATGTAAGCCCTTTGCCATGGCCCAGGGCTTTGTTAATAGAAGCCAAGGTTGGCCATGCCTGGTCTGTTCCTTCCTCCATGGTTAGGTTAGTAAATGGCAAAGTCCACCGCATGAAATGGTGATCTTTCATGTTTTTGTGAATTGTTCATTTCTTTAAGTTACTGTATATGCATGATAGGCCTAGATCTGTAGATAAGGCCTATCACCATGAACATGGTCCCCAGCATGACCAGATCACTTATAATATGACTTACAATATCACTTACCTCCATGCTTACATGAGCTAATTCAGTATCGGTGACTATTTTGCAATTTTTTAAACACTAATTTATGAAACATTACCTCCATCCTCCTACCTACAAATCATTTTAGGTGTATTTGGAAGTTGAGCTTACATGTATTCGGATTCCACTTGACACCCTGTGCACAAACCCAACATGCCCAATGAGACTATTCCGAAATTTTTCCCTCCGAAGTTGAAGTTTTCTTGACATTTTTGCTTTCTGATTGCCAATAGGTCACTTTAGGAATAATTTATCGGCATCCTTGTATGGAACTCTTCCCCATGAAAGTGGTGCACGAGTACAGAATATTTTCTCGGCCTAGGTCTAATTCAAGTAGGCTACATAAAACAGGCCTAGGCCTACATCATCATGGCACACAGCCTACATTAACATTGTAAATGTTCATTGGCAATTATGTTGATCTGAGTAACTAGCATGTAGGACTGACTCTATGAATTGCCTATTTTAACATATGGACATGGTTGTTGGACATGGTTGCTAACAATGTACAAATGGTAAAATAGGTGATTTGTAGAGTCGTAGTGACTCGGCCTACATTAATGCTTACCCCCAGGACTCTGGGGTTCATGATTTGCCACATTCCCACAAACGTACCTGTATGAGCACAGTGGACGACGAATCCCACAGTTCTGGGGATAATTGAAGGCCTTGTGAGTTTGGTGTGGAATAACTTCCAACATGAAAAAGGGGCACTCCCACCTCCCTCCTGTGAAACGTTGAAAATTTCACAACCTGTGATTCTCTTTAGTTCATTAGTTTGGTATTGCCTTGCAGCATCCAATCAAACATGGCTGAGGCAAACGGAGATCAGATCCCTGAAGAGCAGCAGATGGATGAGGAGGTTCAAGGTGAGACTCAGGCTACAGATGAACCCATGGAGACAGAGACCCATGTCAGAACGGACAACTTTGACAAGTATCTTGGCATGGGCTTCTCGGAGAAAGTAGCAGAAAAGCTGGACCAAATAGTCACCATGGTCACAGACCTCACAAGCCGTAAGTTGTGTGTCTCAGTTTGTTATTCTTAAAAAAGATGGACATGTATTATCAAAATTAGTTTGAATTTCAGTAGTTAGGAAAGACAGTGATAATCTATTACTCCTATTACTGAGAATTTGAATTTGCTTGTTTAGAGAGTGAAGTACAAGAGGAGTTGTTAGATGACCGAGCTCTGGAAGCTCTGAAAGGACTTGATGACGAGAGTTCCATCGCAGTCCTCAAGCAGTTCAGTACCAGTGACCTCACACATGTCAACAACAAGAGCGCATTCATCTGTGGTGTCATCAAGACATTTAGACAGAAGAGCCAAAGACCGGGTGGTGCACCAGCGCCTGATGAGCACAAAGGACCTGACGAAGCTAAGATAAAGGTAGTCAATGTGACTTTGTCTTCATTAACTGTATGTTACATGTGTAAAGGCTAAAACAAAGAACTCTGCTTGCGGTTCCCGAACTGACCCTATTTTTACTGCAGGACCCCAATTTTTTTTCAGCAAGTTGTAAGAAAAAACCTGTTTTCTTTTGTGCCTTGAAGAAATGTTTCTCAGTAACCTTTCTACCTCAGAAATGCATGTATTTATTTTTGTGTGTACTTGCATTTGCTATTTTTAAGGAGAAACTTATGTTTTTACAAGTTCCCTTCCTGTTTTGCTATTGTGTTGAAAACGTGTAATGATCAAGAAAACAATGATGCTCTGATGTTACTGAATCTGTTTTGAGGTTGTACTGTAAGTACTTGAAACAAGTATGTTTCCACAGAATTTGTGCCACGACACAAGGTTCATTGCCCTCCCTACAAATGTATCACACACGCTTACCATGTGATACATGTATGTGGACATTGTTGGCCAGTTTCATGTCGTGACAAGCATTGTGCATAGTGGTGTGTGTGACCTTAACTAACCTTAGCCCACTAGGGCCTTTTTACTATCCTCAATCCTCTAAAACCGCCCGAAGGATTTTGGAGGATCGAGGTGGGTTAAGGTGAATGCTCCATTATTTTTTAAGAATTATCAACTGAATTTTTTTACATTAGCCCTAACCCCCCAAGGGTTGCTGGCCCTACCTTCCCCATTCACACAAAGTTAAACACCCATATGGGACTTGCACAGAGGCTGTTGGACTTTGTTTTTCTGAGGTATGCCAAACCCAATGCAAAAGCCAGCTGTTATGGGCCTACCAGACCTATCCCCACAGAATTAAACACTTTACTACTGTTTAATTATGTGTGGTTGGGGAAGGTTAGGGTTAATGTAGATTTTTATCACTTTTTGTGGCTTTTTTTTTTAAGTATTCAAGCTTAAGGGGAAATAATCCAGACTGAAATTTTCATAAATGAATACCTTATTCAAATAGCACAAAAATCGGAAGAAGAAATACATTGCACATTTTTTTGGCCGCATGCCTCATGGAATTTGTCAAGCTAAGAGGCTAAGCATATTGACCCTCCTGTGTCCCTAGCAACTCTTGCCACAGATAAATTCAACGAGAGCTAAAAGAGTGGGGTTCAATCACAATGTACTTTATCTTTTGACCTACAGGAAATGTTGGAGAGGACAGGTTACTCGCTAGATGTTACCACAGGACAGAGGAAATATGGTGGGCCACCCCCTAACTGGGAAGGGGATGCACCTGGTGCTGGATGTGAGGTGAGGGCAGGGGCTGGATTCTCAGAGTCTGTACATGGTTGTTAGAGGGTTGCCAAAACCTGTTTTCCCCCACACCCTGTGCTATTTGACTGCATGTTGCATATGAAGTAACGTCTTATTGAAAGAACACACTCATTTCCTGTTGTGTCATGTCTTGAAATTGGCCTCGTTAGTTGGACTTTGATAGTTGAACAGGTTCAGTTAACCTGTGCTGTTGTGTGTTCTCTTGGATTCAGTTAGTGACAAACTGCACTATTTTTGCTGTCACTGTTTCATTTCTTGCAGTTTTAGAACTCGGGAGACGTCCTACTTCAGGGTTACTGAATCCTGTTATTTTATTTTACAGTGTTTCTACCAAGTCAAAAGACGTAAATATGTTGTTTTTCTCCTCTTGTGCAAAGGTGTTCATTGGCAAAATCCCCAAGGATACTTTTGAAGATGTCTTGGTCCCTCTCATTGAGAAGTGCGGTAGGATTTACGATTTCAGGTTGATGATGGATCCTATGTCTGGTCTGAATAGAGGGTACGCATTTGCCACATTCTGCACCCAGGAGGGGGCGAAGGAGTGCGTGAAGCAGGTTTGCCAGCATTCGTTTGTCATCTTACAGGCTCAAGTGACAAAACTTTCTGTGAAACAAGCTTTACTTGATACAGATGTTCTCTTTTTCATGATGGCGATAATCCTAGTTTTGACCCCAGTGAACAAGAGAGATTGTTATTCAGAAAGGATTTGCTGGATAGACTACAGCATTTTGCAGAAACAGGGGTGTCTGAAGATTTGATTATGAAATACTTAAAAAAAAAATTGTCACTACATTAGCATAAAGACCAACTTTTAAACACCTGTTAATTTAGCTGGATGGAGGAAGCTTAGGAACAAGCTGTAACATCTCAATTCCTAAGAGGCGGCTGTTCGTTGGTTCAGTCCCCAAGAACAAGACGAAGCAAGAAATCAAAGAAGAATTTGAGAAGGTGACCGGTAAGTACACCAGTAGACGCTATATTTCCCCCTCAAAGTTTATTTTAGTCCTTCATTTGAAGTAAAGCGTATCGTAAATAATATACTTATTGCTGCTGTGAGAAAGGGAAAGAAATTAAAATAATACAGAACTTCGTGACAGCAAATGAACACATAGTGTCTGCTCAAGCAAATATCTTGAAAATCAACTTTTATTTGATGAGAGCTTTGTCTTGGAGCTTTCAAGCTTTTCACTGAGAAGGTTGCAAGTTTAAGGTTTTGCGGAAGGACCATGCAAGGATTACTCATATGAATATGTGTGGTTCTGAAAACTTGCCATAACTCGACAAGATGTCTGTTCTTCATGCACTGTAAGTGGATTAACATGTTAAGTTACAGGTTGTAGGATAATAGTTTGGATGTAGGGGAACATATCTCATATTTAACCATCTCTGACTTTTTCTGTCAGCTGGATTGGTGGATGTCATCATCTACCATGGGGAAGACAAAACAAAAAACCGTGGCTTTGCTTTCCTTGAGTATGACAGCCATCGCTCAGCAAGCCTTGCTCGCCGTCAGTTGATGAGTGGCAAGGTCCGTGTCTGGAACAACCTCACAGTCACAGTGGACTGGGCAGACCCTGTCTCAGAACCAGATGAAGAAACCATGTCCAAGGTGTGTTGAAAATGTTCTCTCAAGGGAAAAGCAGAGTAATTTCTCAAAGGGAAATTTGATTAAAAGGAAATCATATTAATGACTGTAACCAAGGCTTGTGGTTATTTTGTCAGGTGAAAGTGGCTTATGTCCGCAACTTGGCTCCTGAAGCCACAGAAGAAGTCATCCAGGAACACTTTAAACAGTACGGTGAAATTGAGAAGGTCAAGAAGATGAAGGACTATTGTTTCATACACTTCACTGAGAGGGAATATGCATTGAAGGTGAGCTCCTTTAAGCTAATGTACAATGTTCAGTGCTCCAGATGAGAACTTAATAGCTGCTCAACCGACCCCAACCAAGATTTGTTTTTCCTTTTTGAAATGAACTATTAGATTCATCCTCGTTTTGTTCTTCCCATTGAAAGGCTAAATGGGACAGTAACACTCGACATCGCTTTTCTTCATGAGATAAACATTAAAAACATGTTGCTGTGATTCTTTGTTCATTTTTCAGGCTATTGAAGAGACGAATGGGACAACATTCCATGGACTAGAGATTGAAGCCTCGCTTGCCAAACCACGCCAAGAGAATATAAAGAAAAAACAACGACAAATGAAACAACAGCAGGGCTACCAAGGAGGAAGGTCAGTGGAGGTCCCTTATCTCGCATTGGACCTAGTTGTAGAAATGAGCATTTACTTCAAAATGAGGTTTTCCTCGATAGAATGCTGTGAGATACGCTGTACAGAGTTCTTGTAAAACTAACTGTCCAAAATTATCAGATTTTGTACTTGTCTGTGCAAATCAAGCTCTGCTAAAATAAGTTTTAAGATAAGTGGTTAAAGGTTAAAGGTCATGGTCAAGTGCATTGAGTATCCAGGGCTATTAGAGCCAAAACGGGAAGAATTTGTGCTTTTCCAAAGGATAAATTTTTTGTCTGGTGATATGGAAACAAGGACGCTAAATGTCCGGAGTCATGTTGAATGCAAGTCTTTTGTTTGAATGACCAGGTACTATGATGACTTCTATGGTCCAATGCGTGGTGGTCGTGGGCGTGGTGGCCTTCGTGGACGAGGTGGTTTTGACCGTGGTGAGAGAGGATACCGTGACTTTGGTTACGGTGGTGGTTATGACGAGGGCTACTATGGTGGCTACCCTGGTGGCTATGATGATCCTTTCAACTATGAAGGCTACTATGGCAGTGGGTATGATGGCTTTGGTTATGGTGGGCGTGGGCAAGGCATGGGACCACGTGGGCGTGGTGGTCCACGAGGTGGGCGTGGTGGCATGGGAGGACCGCGTGGAGGACCTGCCATTCGGGCTGGACCCCGTGGTGGCCGAGCTCGAGGGGGTCAACAGCAACAGCGAGGTGGACGTGGCGGCAGCGGCAACCGTGGTGGGCGTGGTGGAAATCGAGGCGGCAATGTGAGTGGCAAGAGGAAGTTTGAGGGGCAGCAACCTGGCGACACTAAGCGACGTAACACCCAGGGCGGCTGGGGTGTCCAACCCATTGCTCAGCAACCTCTCGGGGAATACTCGGCATCCTATGACTACAACCAGAGTTACGGCGACCAGTCCTGGTCACAAGATAACTACGGGTCCGGCTTCTAGACATGACCCTTCCATGCCTGACCCCTTCCATTTGGTGGAAATAATTGCCATTCTGTCTCCATCTGGAGGTTAATCAAGCCAAGGTGAATACAGAATCATCTTGCGTCACTATTGTGGCTTCCCTCAATATCATTTATCCATTACCCCATTCCCACCAAAAAGGAAACAAAAATCTCTTGTATATAGACCTTTCCAAATGTCATTTGGAATTCTAAGTTACCACTTGAATCACCGAACTATGACAAGTTGGAAATACATAACTGTTTAAAGCCATGTTTAGCCTACCATGACCTGCACACCTACGTAGTTTTTTGGTTGTCGATATTGAAGCTATTGTGAGACGGTTTTAATCATTTACATGGAAGAAAATGTTTTTTAGCTTTAGATCTAAATAATCGTGCTCTTTTTATATTTTAAAATGAAAGTCGTGTGGCACAGCTAAAATTACTAAAAAAATTGTTTCTGTAGATGTTGTAGATTGTTCATTCTCATAAATGTTTCATCATCAAGTATGTTGACAATTTTGTTCTGGTTTTGAAAAAGGCTTGATTTCAAGTGGGAACAAGAAGAAAATAAAAGCACTTCAAAACTAAGTTGCAGAATTCCAAATAGAAGAAATAAACCGAAACACATGCAAATTGTCTTATTCATTTGCTGGTCACCACGTTGGAAAGTAAAGACGTACCCGTGTGGTCATAGTACTCTCTCCCATTCCCCCTTGTAATTCAAAAGAACTTTTACTCCCTTCGTTTGGTGGTAAGTATGATAGTCTCAATTTTGTTTAGTAACCCAGAAGTGGTAAGTATGTTTTAAACTGGGAAATGCTTACTTTCTTAGTTTGATGGCACATTTGTCAGAGTCGGTTGATTTTTGATTTAATTTCATCATGCATTGTGACAAAAAATAAAAGAAACCGTGTTCAAGTGAAACTCATTAATCCATTGTTTGGTTCGTACTTGATGCTGATCTATTTCCCAAGAACCTGAATGTTTCATCGCATGCTTATTTCATTTTATGTTGATTATGCACTCGGCATGTATAGAAACCCTTGTTTGAAATCGCAGTTGGTTTTCATTGAGGTTAAACATCCTAATTTTTTTCCAAATGGTTGATTGTGCTTGAATTTACAAAGAACAGGCGTCGTTGAACGGACTGGTTTTTTTTTGTTAAGTTGATTAAGGGGGAAAAGACATCGTATATAATATTTAACTTTCCATTGGTAAGCTCAGTCAGATGCTTCATCGCGTTTCCCCTCAAGAAAAAGCTCGGGAGCCTGCAGGCACGTGCGGCTATGTATATAAACATTACAAAACAGTGCATGGCTCCTTACCTAAAAACCATTCAACTCCAAATCTTCAAGCACTGTTCTAAGAATCGAGCTGTTAATCTCTTTAGAGGATTAAGGGCAGTTTTTCAACATCAATGGTGTAGAAGTAGGTTGCATGGCAAAAGTTGATTCTAGACAGCGTCAAGGTGTTGCACGGTGCACGTTAACATCTAGTGGTCCATTGCGTTTCATCGTTCAATTTAGTCACAATTATATGTTTATTGATATACATGCACGCCCGCATTTTTGTATATCAGAATTGTCGCTGTATGCTGTAGTGTCTTTGTACTAATGGTATTTTCTTTTTCTCTTCTCTCCTTCACCCCTTCCCCTCATTCCAACAAAGTTATTCCAGATAAGAAAACTTAAGATTTCCTTAAAGGAATTTCTGAAAAGAAAGAAGGAATCTTGTTCAAAAGGTGCAATATTTTTTAACAATCTGCTGTCTTGTCAGTCATAAATTATGACTGTTTTTATATGTATCTGATTGCAGAAAAAAATCTGCAAGTTTGCATATGGTTTGTATTTGGTGTTTTGATTTTTGGAGAATGAAGAAACGTGAAAAGTCCATGGTCATCCAAAAAGGAAAGTGTTAGCAGTCCTGACATGCAGTGAGGCAACTGATGCCACAGTACTTTCAAGAAATGTGATTTACTGGAAAGAGACGATACTTTTGAAGGAACCAGAGACTACATCAAAACACCAGAATTAATTTCCTGGTTGTTTTTTCATTTGCTGGGCTGAAATTCATCGATGGCCCAAGTACTGAAAATACAGAGCTGTCTGTATCATGAAAAAAGATATGAAGAAGCCAAGAAAGCCCTTGCCACTTAACAGGCTTGCGACCGACAGAGAGGATGGACTGACGGGGTGATAAGATGACATCTGAAGTCGGCAACTTTGAAGACGTCTTCTGGACTACTTTACCTCTTGAATATTTTGCACAATGCTTCTCCACTCAACCTTTGTGGCACAAATCCAAATTCTCTGTATGTTTACTCCGATGCTTTTAAAGACGTTCTGAGAGTTGGACTTGGCAAAGCAAGAAATGCAGTACCTGAAATGACAGCTTTGCCAGTTTTCTGGAGATGTGGAGAAGCTGAACAAAGTGTGATTCTAAACATGATCCTCTGAAGTGAAAGATTTGTGTTCCGTTTTGTGAGCATTTGCTGCCAGATCAGTTGAAACATTCACAAATGTTGAAAAACAGAAAAAACGAGCTGGCTGAGAAGTATCCAGAAGGAATATAGTTATTGTCTCCAGTGAACTTGAACCGAACAAAACTGCAGATGACATTGTCCACAATTTTCTTGTGGAATTGAAGCTTTTTAAAAAAAAATTAATCCACACCCAGTGGAAGTCTTTTAAATGATCTGGTCAGGCTGGTCGTGATTTTGTCTTTTGAGGGATGGGGGTAGCACCGTCGCCCGCTTTAGACATTAAGGGGGGGCCACAGTATCAGCCAGGGGGACCACATCACAATTTTCATACTCGTGCTTTTCACTGATTGGAGCTGGTTTCCCGCTGGGAGGCTCCCCGCCCCCTTGGCGACGGACACGGGTGGGATGGGGGAAGGTCACTCTTCAGCTGTTACAGAAGCTGCCACATTCTGTATAGCAGTTGGCTTGTGAAAAGACTTGGAAAATACTGTAAACCATTTGACTGGGTGGGGCAGGAGTTTCTGAGAAATGGTTGGTACAAGAACCTTGCGTTGTCCTTTTTGGATGGGTAGGCCATGGATCGAGTGATGCGAATGGAGTTAAACATGCATGCACCTTTTCTTTTACTGTATGTTTTATTATTTGCTTATTCCGAGTTTTAGCCAAGCGAAACATTTTAGCCGAATGATGGAGGTACAATGTACATGACTTCGAACATTGTTTTGGGGGCGGAGTACCGATGTGACGAATGTGGTATTTGTGCCTGAAAGTTTCGATTTCTGTACTGAAAATTATAATGTGCTAAAATTCTTTGCGAGGCACCTCGAGTTCTTGAATCTGATCAATATCAAATGGGAAAGACCAAAATATCTTTTAAAGGCTGTACATAATGTGACTGCCTTTATATCTGAAAGGTAAGTTATGTACATGTAGTCGGAGTTGGGGGGGGGGTGCGGGAGAAGGGAAAGTTGGAATTTTCAAGATGTACGTCCTTATGAGTTCAGCTTCAAACTATGCTGTCTTTGACCTCGCATTTGAGCTGCAGAATGTAAGTTGAAGTGAGGGTGTCGGAACATATGAAATGATCACTGCTCGGTATTAGTTTTCACCAAGAACAAGACGATTGTAAGAACAATGGCGCTCTTCGCGATTACTTATATCAATGAAAATGTACAGGGGTGAAATTAAGAAGTCGCCATTTTGGCTTGGTGCCTGTAAACGGACGTAAGGCAGAAAAGGAGGTTCAGAAAACAAAAATAAAGGAACGAAAACTTTTATTAAATTTTTGAACTGAATGGAACAAAGGTAATGCCAGAACAATCAAAGTGCAGACTTTAATAAGCTAACGGGGAAGATGATTCTAACCTGAATGAACCGCACTCAAAGGTTTCACAACCCCTGGTAAAGACAAAATCTTTTTTTCCTAACACCTCTCTACCTAATAACTAACAGGAACGCCAAAGCAGGCTTGTCACAATTGAGAATGAACTTTTGGGCCAAAGTTTGTTGAACCGGGAACGGGTTTTCCCCTATTGTGAACGTCTGTAGAATTGAATATGCATTTGGTAGCTTTTTACATGTACTTGAAAGTTGCTCTTTAAATTTAGCTATTGGTCACACTCTAACAGCAGCTTTAGTTGTGCATTTACGACTAAAATATCTCGCTTCTCAAACCTAAGCCTTACAAATAAAATATACAAATATGCGATTGAACAATTTTTATGACATCAATACAGTAATCGGAAGATATCACGAAAAAAAAGTCTTTAGCCTTTTCAAATGCATGTACGTGCGCCTCCAAGAGTTTGCAACGCGTTTGCCAATCACAACGCGCGAAATCTGTCGACGCTTTCTAAAAGCCCTTCGGGTCGACTGATTTCGTGCATCGTGATTGGCCAACGAGTTGCAAACTCTTAAAGGCGCACTGTTGTGAATCGCCCGTATTATGGACAGCCTCCAATGAATCCTTAAATTATCAGAACATAAAAATTCAACGACATACATGAATGCCAACTTTCATTTGTGGAAAACTCGCCCATTCAGTCCACCATACACCTTGCCTGTGTATATGTACGTCATACTACCAGTGGCGTATAAACTGGGAACCTTTTTCAGGAGGCACCCCCATTTTCTCAAAAGGGTGGGGGTCTTTATGGTTTGGTCAGACTTAAAGCGCTACCCACAGTTTTTGGACTAACAAAATATTTGTTCTCTGATTTCGTTGGGGGGAGGTTTGCACGATGGCTCCTGTTAATATTATTACGGCACTTTGTACCGTGTCCGAATACACATATATTTGTTAGTTCCCGTACAATCTATCAGCTTGGTGACCAGCAAACACAGTTATGCCCAAATCTGAGCAGTACTGAGATTTCAAGAAAGACTTACACCAGTCTGACAGTTGATTTCGAAATTCTCGGCACGTTTTAAGCGGATGATTTTTTTTTACTCTAACACTGAATACACACTCTACACACTCTTAAACCTGTAAAACTACATTTCTAAACTACAAACTGAAGCTAGACTGCCAACATAATCTTACATCCTGAAAATTTTGCATTAAAAAGTAATCATAACTTGAATCATTTAGATTGGCAACCGACAAGGAATTTTATTTTGAATGGCCATTGTGTACATATTTTAACTGCATGTAGTAGACCTGTGGACCTAACTCATATCTCCTCCAAGGACTGAGTACGTTTGAGGGATCGAAGAGCTTTCTCTCTCAATTCTTTCTCCATTTTCTCGCCCTCACTGTCTGAATCCTAAAAAAACAAAAACAAAATCTATGTAAGTTTGACTAGAAAAATTACACAAAGACGGAAGGGTTCCAACTTAAAATTTACATGAACCGATCCCAATCATATTGAGTTGAACTCTAACACTCAAAGATCCTTCACAATCTAACGGGAGGATTTTGCAGGATTCAGCAAGGTACAATGGTTACAAAACCCAGCCAAGTTAATGATTCTTGAGGGACCTTAATGCCCACTTAATTTTGAAGTACAATGACCGATCAGTCTTATGCAGTTGGGTGGCTTTTTACAGATCCAGGAACGCTCATGACCAAAGCACCTGTAGAGTTACAAGTTCATAAGGCAACGGATAAAAGAAAGGGGGTTGGGTAAGATGACCTAGTAAGGGCTGGTAGAAACGAAAGTGCCAAAATTGTCCCCAATACATCTAAAATTATGTCCTGAAACGAACACAAATTTCGAAATTATGCCTGCTCTGACTAGATGCCTAAAATGATGACAGCTCATACAAAATGGTACAAGTGACCTAGGAGAAGGGAGCATGCACTAGTACTGGATTCAATAAAAGCTGTTCCACCAAACCTTCCAACCACCTGCCGAGAAAGGGTTCAAAGAGTTAATAGATCGCCCCCCCCCACAAAAATAAAGTTGCCTACCTCAGGTGCAACATCTTGGTCCTTCTTCTGCTTCTTGTGTCTCTTGTGCTTCTTATGTTTCTTGTGTTTTTTATGTTTCTTCTTATCTTTCTTCTTTGTATCCTTGGTATCCGAGTCTGAACCCTGACAAATAAAACCCCAACTATTCTAATTATTTAAGTGGCTGGTGCAAGAATCTGTACAGTAAACTCCATGTTGTTGCTGTTCTCCCAAAGAATGAAGGTAAAATAAATTGGTGTTCGCTGTAACTAATTTGAACGTTCGACGTAATCAACATTTAGAATGACTACAATTCATGGCTGCATGCCTGATTAAGCCTTTCTGCAAATAAATGCTGAAATTAGGGAATTACACATATTTCAAATTTTGCAAATGGGCTGCGGTTAAACAGTTTGAGTGATTTTTTTGAATAGACTGTCACTTTTACCAAATCCAAGAAAACTTTTCCTATATCCCACCTTCGCAGAATCACTTCCGTCTAGGTTTGCCTTGGCTTTCACTGGAGTCGGTTCAGGGCTACCGGACGAGGATCGAGATCTTGATTTCTTCTTAGAAATTATCTGTTGTGTTGGACTTGGTGAGTAGCTGTGTTTCCTGGGGACTGGTGATGGAGATGTACTGCGCCTTGATGGAGGTTTACGCTTCTCTGAGTGTGACAATGACGCTTTCCTTTCAGGGGAAGGCGTTCTATCATCAGATGATGAAGAACTTCTTTTATTGACTGCTTTCTTATCATTTGGGCTGTACCACCTTCCAGCTGGATGTGGTCTGGGGCTGTCTTTGTCCTGGTCTGGTGTTGGACTACGTTTTCGTGTATCCCGTGGAGGCCTTTTGTGCTGTTTCTCTGGTGTTGGGCTATGCCTCCGTTTGTCTGCGCGGGGGCTTCTTCGACGGCTCTCTGGGGTTCTGCTTCTGCGTCCATCTGGAGTGAGACTCTGTCTACGTTTTTCTGGAGTGGGGCTGCGTCTACGTTTTTCTGGAGTAGGGCTGCGTCTATGTTTCTCTGGAGTAGGGCTGCTCTTACGTTTCTCTGGAGTGGGGCTGCGTCGACGTTTCTCTGGAGTGGGGCTGCGCCTACGTTTCTCTGGCATAGGGCTGCGTCTACGTTTCTCAAGGGTAGGGGTGCGTCTATGCTTTTCTGGAGTGGGGCTGCGCCTACGTCTCTCTGGAGTGGGGCTGCGTCTACGCCTCTCTGGTGTTTGGCGGCTCTTTCGCTTTTCAGGGGTTGGACTTCTCTTACGTCTGTCTGAACTTTGCTTACGCCTGTCTGGAGTTGTACTTCTGTGGCGCCTGTCCCCTGGACTTCGTTTTCGTTTTTCAGGAGTGCGACTTCTTTTGCGCTTCTCAGCAGGGCTTTTAGCTCTCTTGGAGGGTCGCTCTGGGGAAGGACTTGGACCACGCTCAGGGGAACTGTCACTAGAAACTGATGGAGTACGATACTTGTCTCTAGTCTTTCGTGGTGGGGTATCTGCTGCTTTCCTCTTGCTCTTTGGAGAGGGTGAGGAACTGATTCGTTTGTTGGGAGAAGCTCTACTTTTGTCTGCAGAGGGCCTCCTACGTCTGTCTGATGGGCTTAAACTACGCCGAGTTCTAGACTTCTTTTTAGGGGTTGGGCTTCTTTGGTTTCTGCGCCTCTCTGGTGTGGGGCTTCGTCTTCGATAGGCTGGGGAAGGTGATCGGCGTCTCCGTGGAGGGGTGCGTCTACGGGGAGGTGTCAGGGATCTACGACGTCTGTAGGGACTTGGGGAACGAAATCGTCTGCGGGGTGGTGTTGGTGATCGATAACGACGAGATGGTCTGTAAGGTGATGGAGACCTGAGGAACAAATATGAAATTACTAAAATTAGTGCGTGTGACAGAAAGTGCAGAAATAGATCTATGAAATAGTCTATGACATACCTGAGCTTCAATTCAATCAAACATCCAAATATTTGGTCGTACCGACAGGCAGATTGTTGAACAAACCTCGTATGAAGTCAGTTACAATAACACACACAATTGTACATTATAATCACTATAATAGCTTCTCATGTATAGGGTTTTCTTCAGCCCCGATTTTGCAAGATTTAAGAGACAATACTTCTTGCCCTGTGCTTTTGAATTGTTGCAAGATTTCTGTTACTTTCATTTGAATCTGCTTGAAACATGCTTCCACAGTGCAGTATTTATCATTCAAACCAAAAGAAAATTCTCCCTTCCTTTTTATGAATTCTGCACTCGAATATTCAAATGTGGAAAATAATATTCAAATACATGTATGTGATAATCGATTGAATGTATATAGCCCTACAAGATTTTCTCGAAAAACTTAGTTTCAGTTAACATGACCGTAAATTGTAAATGTATGCTATTATGAAAACCATACCTTCTACGTCTGGGTGATATGCTACGGCGCCGTTTCCTTGGTGACCTTGAGTCGGAGCGGCTGCGTCTCCTACCTCCAGTTTTTGGTGGCTCCTTGTCACTGTCCGACTCGGAGGAGGAATCTGTGGAGGAGTGTCTTCTGTAATGACGCTGTGGGAATCGGTTCTTTTTGACTAGAGGCTTTGACTCCTGGGCCTTGCCAGGAGAGGCATCAAGTTTATCTTTCTGCACACAAAACAGAAAAGCAAAATTTAACAAACGGAGGGCAAGGCAACTGTTTTCAGGAAGTAGAGATTTTATCATAAATTGAATCTTGTTTCCGATGAAACACTTAAAAATCATCGAGCATGACCGTGGATGATTTTTTTTACGTCTTTTATAGGGGGAGGTAGATTAAAATGTTTGCTCCAAATCTAAGGAAAAGGCAGAAAAGAGTCACTTACCCCCTTGGCTACTTCATCAGCTTTTTCTTTCTTTTTATCCTTTGCCTTAAAGTGTGATGGAGGTGGAGATGCAGATCTATCGCTTTCATTACCGCTCTGGGATTTGTCATCTTCACTTGATGAATCCTTCCCTGAAGACTTGACCTCAGGCTTTTTGACAGGAGGGGAAGGTGACTTCTCTTTTGTCTTTATGGATTTCTTCTTGGTTGGAGAGGGTGAACGGGAAGAATCAGAGGAGCTAGAGGAATCATATTCTGAGCTAGACGAATCTCGGCGAACACGACGTGATCTGTGGTTCACATCAAATCCAGTAATTTAGCATGAAGCAAGAACAGCTTCCAAATATGTGACTGTTCTCTATTTTAGTGCAATTTATCAGAAAAAATATCTTTTTCGTTTTGTTAATGGATGGTTTTTTAATTACTATTACATACATGTACTGGTAAATGTTCGATTTGAAACATGTTCTTGGGTTGGTTTTAAACTGGACTTGGGGCTATATGAGCGGATTGTGATGGGCTAAGAAATGTGGTGTTTACAGTAAAAGCCGGTCATAAGCCAAAATATCAAACATAGCACATAATGGTCAAGTACATTCTTTGTATAATATACATGGTACTCCATGAGCTTTGTAATAACTATGTCTAATGAGCTTGCCTTTTGGGAGATGGGCTTCTCTTTGGAGAACGTCTTCGCTCTGCTCTTTTCCTTGGTGAGGGGCTGTGTCTCCTTGGTGATCTACTTCTCCTTCTTGGGGATGGACGTCGCCGCCGTGGTGACGGACTGCGTCGCCGTGGAGACCTAGATCTTCGCCTAGGAGAAGACCTTGATCTGTACCTTGGAGATGGGCTTCGCCTGCGTCTTGAGTAGTATGGTGATCTTGATCGCCGGCGAACTGGTGATCGACGACGTGGAGAGCGACGACGTGGGGATCGTGATCTTGATCTACGGGGACTGCGAGAATGGTGTCTTGTCTTCTTTCTCCTGATAGATCTACACATCAATTTTAATGTAATGATCAGTGAAAGCTCTACGTGCAGTCCCTTTGAAATGATTTTGGCAAACGTAAAGATGCTCCCATGTAAAAGAAAAGATATTTTAATAAAACACAATGACCGACTTTTGAAAACTTCCTTACATCAAAACAAAAGAGAAGAACCAACAGTTTTCCATTCTACGGTAATAAAAACAGTCCAATTAAAGTTAGTGTACCTGGAACGAGATCTCTTTTTGCGTTGATCTCTGTCCTTCGACCGAGATTGGCTCCTGCTCCTAGATCGTGAGCTATCACTGGATGTGGAGCTTGAAGATTCATATCGCCGCCTAGGCTTTTTCTTCACATCGTCTGCTTTCTTGGGAGAATCTTCATTGTCAGATTCCTTAGCTGCAGTTTTTCTGTAAAAATTGTAATTTTTTTGCAAATCATTTGCTTACAAATGTTCATAACCAAAATGTAATTAGCACTCTAAGGAAAATTAAGACTACGGCTTTTAAAAAATCTCTTGATTTAAAAACCTTCTTTATTAAGATTTTAAAATCTCCATATTAAACTCTAAAGTTTTCAGGAAAAATGCCCTCGATTTCACTGATGCACAACCTCTGGTTAAATCACTGTTGGTTGAAAATTCCCAAGAGAGAGGGATGCATCTGTCTTTACGATTCATAAATTCTCAAACAGGATAAAAGGAGAGACTTACTCTGACTTGATCACATCATCCTTTGGTGATGGGGAGGAAGGTTTGTCCTCAATATCAGGTTTGGTCTCAGGAGACTCCGACCCACTTCGTGATCCAGAAGCTGATCGAGATCGATGACTGTCCTTCCTCTGTGGTGACTTATGAGGTTCCCAATCCCATTTGCCAGGACGTGCATGAATCCTGAATATTGGATTGAAACGAGTATGACAAAATTCTCACTTAATGCACTGCTCCAAGTAAAATACTATAGTTATTTGGTTTTGGAAACTGGTATCTTGACAGCAATCAGAAGAAAAAGCAGTCTTTTTTTTCCTTTGTAAATGGATGAAGAAGCATTTTTGGGCAAACACAGCATACCATGTCCTTTAAGCCTCCAACATCATACTACAAGCATCTGCAGTGCTCAAACTTATCAATCTTTAAGAGGAAATCTCTGTATTATCGTCTCCCCTTCACCATAGTGACATGTTCACAATCCATCTTCGTCTCCAACCATAAAAAATCTCTACAGATTTTTGGCGCCTTTATCAATAGATAACACATTCCCGTACATAAGTGGGAATACACGATGCACCCATTCTGCCATTACTTTTACTACCACTACCCAATGTGTCTACCACAGTATTCCAGAGGAAGTAACATAAATTTGCATACTTCTTGATAGCCTTTGCTAGACTTTACCGAGGCTCAAATGAATCTTATTTTGCAAATAATTCCCCCAAAAGTGTTAAACCAAAAAATCAGCAAAACCAACACCTGATTTTTGAAAAATTCGGAAATTCTGAAAACTCCAGAGGAATCTCACTCCTGCTGTTTTCTTACAGTAGTGGTGAGAAACATGAGACTGTTTATTATCTCACGCCAATATGCTTGATGCATCCAAGCCATCAATGATATTGCCCTTGACAGAAACCAGTCTGCAAGACTTAATACCAAATCTCTGTACACAACACTCCTTGTTCTTGCTGTAACATCCTCCTCCGTCCTCTGGCCAGCACTGAGTATATTTCTCAGGAATGCTTATCATGTTTTTGTTACCTACTCTAACAAACAGTTTACTTCAGAAATGAAGAATTTGTCTCTGAACGCATCTCTTTCTGGAATTCTGGTTCCAGTTCCTCAAAAAGTATTTGCCATGCTCCACCAACTAAACACTTACAGTAAGCTGTGTTTTTTTAACTAATCAAATATTTTTTTTTACTATCAGTGTCAAATCTCCACCAAATCAACTGCTTACTTCTTCTCAGGTGTCTTGGATCCATCCCTGGCTCGATCCCCTCCTCCGTTCACTCCTTCGTTGTCCCAACGACCTTCTCGATTCTTTACTTTCTGCTCCTTATCCCCATCTTCCTCTGCATCACTGCCATGGCGACTCCTTGACAACTCTTTCTCCTCTTTTTCCTGTAGCTGCTTCAGTCCTGTTTGGATGCGTTCTTGTTCCATCTAACATAAGAATTGAAAACCAATTGGATAAGAAAATGCACAACCAACACGCAGTACTAATTTTACAGCATTTGCCTTCCTCACGGAATGCTTAAAAATGAGTATAAACTGATCTCAAACTGCTTATGTTTTGATAATGCAATGAAATGTGAAGAAAAAAAAAGGTTTGTTTGTATGCCTTCCAATGCAAAAGGAAACTCACTTCAAACCTAAGGTTTTACATATGACGAGTTACAGAGATTTTACGAGCAAAAATGCAAGTTTGGACAGTGACAGACCTGTCTCTTTTTGATCTCCTCTTTCTTCTGTTCCAGGAAGGCAGCAGGAATTCCAGCAATGTTTTCTTGAGCACTGGTGAGAAGCTCCCACAGCTCCGACATAAACTTCATTGCATTCTTGGCATTCAAGAAGCCTGTCAAGTTGATCTGCATTGTCTTTGGGTTTGGATTCTGTTGGCAAGAAACCAATGAAAATTAGGAGTCTAAATGGGCAGAATTTATTAGACTTATCCATTTTTCACGTACATGTAGTGGCTTCATTCAACTGTAAGTATTTTTGTGTTGGGTAAAATCCACTACAAAAAGCCAGCATGCTGTGGGGTGAAAACAGATTTCAGTAATTTTACCTTCATGTGAAGTATGGCAACCTTTGACAATTAAAATGCAACCGTGACTGATTTTGGTATTTTTCCCCAAAACAATAGAATTTAAACCAAGAGCAATTTCTTCAAAGCTTTAAATTTCTTTGTTTGTTAAAGTGGTCAGTTCAAACTGGTTTTGTTTTTGAACAAGCACCTTTTCCAGAAATATTTTAATTTTGAACATAACCACGGCTAAATGTATCTCTCAATTTGGGAAATAGATAACACAGCACCAAATGTGTTACATTCCAATTATAAAACCTACACGGTCTTTGATGCAATTTTTCATCAGCAAAACAAAGCTACCACATTTGATTGATCCTAATTTATTAAGTTTGCAAACGGTACATGCTTGGACCTGTCTGGTAAAATACCACTATGTGCTCTGCAATTGTACCTGTAAACAATGTTATTAAAAATAAATGCACCATTGTATAATAAATGTATGAAAGTAATGGAAAATTACAGGTCCTATTTAAATAGATTTGGAGCTTGTTCATACATCAAAAATGGTATTAAAGAGAGGACACAAAAATGTTTGCACTTCCCAAGAAGTTAAAAATAAAAACTAGTGATACTGATAAATACCAACCAGCAAAATTGATGTCTCATATGCCAGACTTTTACACACATTACTTCATACAAACCAACACTGTGTAATAGAATTATTGTTTATAAATCTCTTGACAAAGGAGTCAAAGTTGGTGGTACCGTCTGTCTTCCAAGGACCCTTAAGCCGGCATGTCACAACCTGCTGTTGTCCAACCGAGAAGTGACGCTGAATGAGAGCAATCAATGCATCGCATCTTCCTTGCCTGTTTCTTTATGTGAGCATCAGCTTATAGAGTTGGAAGAATTTATTACAAACATCTGAACGTGAGAGATGAGATGGGGGAGTACATTAAGAAGCCATTCAGAGCAGATGTTTGAGGACAAAATCACTTCATCCTTTGTCAAATACTATCACTAAGGTTTATAAGCATTTTCCTGGGATGTAATAAGTTACTGGTTGCTACAGTATCTTGACGCTCCAAACAGGGTTTCAGTGCTGGTAATACGGACGATTCACAATAGTGCGCCACCAAGAGTTTGCAACGCGTTGGCCAATCATAATGCGTGAAATTTATCGACCCTTTCCAAACGCGCATTGGGTTGACAGATTTCGTTGTAAACTCTTGGTGGCGCACTATTGTAAGACGGCCGTATTAACAGACTGTTCAGTAGTTTCTGGGAGAAAATAGAGCAACTGTCATTTTTTTTTGGGGGGGGGGACATTCATTGTAAGCCCACTTTTTCCATTAGGTTTCCCTCTGGAATTACTGTATGCTAAACAAAATCATGATTACTTCCAAGATTTTTTGCTGCACCATGAAACCCTGCCTCTGATGTACTTTTTGAAAGGGCAAAAAACAAATTTATAGTGACAAAACTGTGACTTCAATGACAGAATGCTGCCTGTAAATTAAACTTCAGATATTGACATACAATATGCAGTCATTTCCTGCCAACCTTTGTGATCTGTTTGATCTTCGCAGAAATTGTTTTAACTCAAGACTCAACAACTGTTGAAGAAAAGGTACTGACGTTTCAAGTTCTAGGGTTCCACTATTAAAAATTTTAGGGAGCCACAATCTAGATCACATGGAAGCAAACCATATTCCTGGGAAGTTCTCCCTATACTGTAAAATGATAAATATACTCACAGATCTTCACCAGATGGGTTATTCTTTGATGAAGACCTTATCCATGTTGATAGAAGGGTTCAAAGACAGTTGTGGAGGAAAGCCAAGAATAAAACATCAGCTACTTACAAATTACGTCTTTTCAATGATCCGAGTATTGGAAAGTTGAATTTGATAATAATAATAAACACACTTGTACTATACTCACTCTTTTGTCGCATACTGGTGCAAAGCTATGAGTCGTTTGAGTTCATGTACAAGGAAAGAGTTTATCTCATTTACTTTTTTTTCATCCTGTTAATTGGAGATGGGCATTACTTACCTGTCAATATTTAGTGAGAATGGAAGACGAACTCTCTTTGAGATACTTACATGTACTCTTTGTACAATCATTTACACTTTTTACTGCCCTGGCTTGCATCAAGTCCTGACTTTTTCCAAAGAGGTGGATTTGCGCCGGAGAGATGTTAATTAATTTTGGATATTTGCCCTGCCCTACGTGTATTGTAACACTGTATACTCAGTGTTTGCCCCGAAGGCTTGTGAAAAACAAGCACGAGTAAGCAGGAGGTTGAGGGTTCGAATCCCACCCGAGTATGCTTGTGGTTTTTTTCACAAGCCTTTGGGGGCAAACACTGAGTATAAAGTGTTACACTACACGTAGGGCAGGGCAAATATCCAAAACTAAGGACCTGACTTGTTTCAAACACCAGTCACTGCTAGAATGACGGGATGAGTTCAATTCTAACAGTTCCCTATAATTCATGAGGATATTCCACTCAAGTGGTCTCCAAATCATAGCCTACCTTGCTCACACATGCAGATTTTATTCAAGTCATTACTGGTTCCTTCACAGTGAGGCAAAGGCTGTATTAGTGAAACCTACCGTATGTCAATATGAAAATAAGAAGACTAAGCTTTACACCTGGACTGAAAAATACATCAAAACAAGTTTATTTCTAACACTCACCAACTCTTGCATCATTGCTGGGCATCTGCAGTTTCTTATATGCTTGCAACTCATGGCAACTTTGATTTTGACAGACACTGGCCACTGATGATCCCATCAAATGACTGATGTCCAGTGAGCTTGATAAAGTCACAAAATTACTCACCTCGTACATGTACACAATATGGCTCTTTGGAGTTTCATGTTAACCTAAGCTGGGAATCCCCGCCGAGCGGAACAAGAGGGCTTTTTTTGGTACTCACTGCATAGGCACGCCATGCGGCACGCAAGTATATGCGCGCTTGATGTGAAACAAGAATCCGCTTGTAATCACCTGTCTTGCTTTTGCTGATTGAGAATGTACTTTAGCTCGGGGCGGATAAAGCAGTTATCACTCAAGGCATAAATGTAAAAAAAAGTTGCATTTTTTTTATCAAAGTAGTATTCATTTACCTGCATCCTGACGACACTCCAAGATGCCAAGACTGCCTTATACTAAGGTTGTTTGATTTAAATCAAATGATTTGAATCATTGATTTAAATCACTTTTTAAAAAATCTTAAAATTTATTATAAAATCATGTTAAAGAAACCTTAAATTCTTTTGGGTATTTGCAAGGAAGAAATGACTGATGTCTTTAAAACATTTCCACACAACCAGAATTGGATCATTTTGTATATCTTTATCGTTACACTTATTCAACCTGTACATGTACAAGTGTATGCACATGTACTCCACTCTTTATTTTGTATGACTTCATGTACATGTATGTGTATAGAATTCAATAGCCATTCCATTTGAATGCGTTTAGATAAAGCAGAATTGCAAATTACCCATCTTTGGTGTTGGAACACCAAAGACGTGTACTTTGTAAAGTCCTTTGCGAAGTTACATTCATAAGGCATGTCATGCGTTAGCAAGTACAAGAGTTTTATCCCAATACCCTTTTGAAATGTGCATTGGGTTGACAGATTTCACGCATCGTGATTGACCAACACATTGAAAACTCTAGGAAGCGCACTATTGTGAATCGCCTGTATTGAAGCAGCAAAGACACTGATCTTTAATCGACTTGTTTTTTCCATTGAAATTTGCTTAAACGATTTATTCATACCAAGAGTTTGTGTGTATTTCAGCATACAGGTCACTGGACATAGCAAACACTTATGATTTATTAGAAAGAAACAGTTCAACATGTGATACACTTAACTCCAGCACTCAACAATGGGTCCTATAATCACCGCATGGTATTTCATGTCTTGACATTCAAGATCGATTTTTAAAAAATCGATTTAAATAAAAAAGTCTGATTTAAATAAAAAACATGTGATTTAAATTCTTTTTTAAATCGTGATTTTTTTACCAACCTTGCCTCATACCCACCTGCAATAAAAAGCTGTTCTTACATTGTTTTCTACCTCTCAATGTCCATTCCAATCCTTCACTATCACCTAACTACAAACCTCTCAAGACTATGGTTTGCTTCCTACATGTACATGCCTAGTTGTATATCTACCATGTTCAGTCTAATCTCTGAGGATGTCTTTACCTCTTCTTCCAGCTGATTATAGATGAACTCAATGAGGACATCGTCTTCCATCCCAAGCATCTCTGTCACTTTCTGAGTAATCCAAGGTTTGAGGATATCCATATTGATCTTGCTGGTGCTGACCTGCAAAACAGATGCAATAAACAGCCTTTGAGCAAACAAACATCAAAATCTACCAACCTTGGATTCTACGAACAATTTATGATTTATTACCATGGGGTCCATGTTTATTTTTGGAAACAAAGTTTAGAACAAAGGGGTATTTCAGTAATTTTTCAAAATGTATATTTATAGGGAGGTTAAGTTAGGAAAATACATTATTAGTTAAAATGTCTGTAACCTTTTGCTTTGCTAACACTTTTCCTCCGGATTTTCAAGGCAGCTCAAAAAATGCAATAATAATGCAAATGCTCTAACACACAACATGATCTGACTAAATGGTAAAGGAAATTTACAGCCTGTTGTGATTATTTTTCACTCTCTACTCAATTCCATGAAGGCTACCAAAGCTGTTAAACATGTTGCTGGACAGTGCAAGAAATGCAACAAGGAAAGGGTTCCTAATTCTAATATCAATGGAAAGTACAAATTTCTTCTGGGGAAACATTGCGTCTCACCTTCTTGTCCAGTATCGATGCAAACTTCATGTTCTTCATCAGTTTCTTCTGTTTATTAGCAAACCGATTGTCCTGGTCATAGCTGGTGCCCTGCAATTATGGTGCATATAGCCAGATAATATTTTACACAAAACAACACAGAGTTCATTTCCCAATTGGCCTACAGACCGATCCTACACCATGAAATATATTACTTAAGCTAATTACAGACTGCTACCGAGCAACGTGTGGCATGGCAGGTTAAGAAGAAAAATCAAGTGCTACAAATAAGCTCTTTAGGGCATCAAAAGACTCACTGCGCATATTCAGTGCTATGCTGGTAAAAACAGGGAAAGAGATCCATGTGTGGACAACATTTGATGCCCCTGTGCACAGACCTAAAAGACTTGTCTGAAAAACTTTGTTTTGTAAGTAAATGCTTTGGAATTTTCTTGGCAAAAATTTCACTTTTTAGGACAGGTTATCACTTTCTGATAACTGTTATAATACATAAGGGAAAATTAGTGTTGTCTGTATTTGCAACTCTAGTCTCACCAAAAACAGCAACAAAAAGGGGCCAGTTCATGGTCAAAAATATTCAACCATACATGCAAAATAAAACTCCTACATGTTTATGCTTGTTTGGGGTCTTCCAACCTTCACAAGCAGGGCCTCCCCCAAATGGCAATGACTCAGGGTGTTGACCCCCCCTTTCTTGATTTGCACCTGTTAAATTGCCGACACTGACATAATTTTTTTCAATGACAATTAACATGTTCAACTTTTGCAAGAGAATTTAGCAAAACTGGTTTCAACATGTAAAATAAGGCTTAGGCCTAGGGGGTAGGCCTACTGAGAACCCACCCCCCCCTTTCAAAATTTCGTTGTTGAAAAGATCGATTTGCATGGCCATGGCATGGGTGCATGGGAAAAGCTTCAAAATCAGAATCGCCCCCTTGGCCTTGCTTTTAGGCTATCATGCCAATTGTAGTTGCTTATACTGGGGCGACTTGACACAATGTCGTCATGCGCGGTCTTCCTTGCAACGCGACGGAGCAATGCCTCACAAATTACAGTTATCTTCGGCAAATATTCAACATACTCTTATGACCAGAAGTATCTTGGACATATCAAAGTTATTGATACATATGCATGGAGCATCAAATATCCCATTTAACGGCGCAAGATTTGATCAGAACACAGCAATCTTACCCGAAAAAATCCGGCGTCCGCCATGCTTGCGATCAATGGATTCAATGCGCATGCGCTGTGTATCAGTGATGAATTAATCACATGTATTTTTACAGGCTAAATTATAGATAAAAATTATACTTGCAATTCTAAAACATTTGACATATATAAAAATTGCATAACCAGAAAAACGCCAAAGCAAGTCCCAGATTTACTGTTTTCATTATAATATTGGGCTTTGGGTTCAGTTTCCAGACTAGAGGGCGGCATTCAACGAGGAAATGAAAACAGGTGCACTGCGCGTGTCCAATACGCGGAAGTTTCGGAAAAAATTAATGTCCAAGTAATCGGCACCAGCCTTAATGGAGGGAGTGAAGCTTTTGAATTTACTGGCGTAAGCGTAACTAGGATAGAACAGGTGGCCGAGAGAAAAAGAGGCCACGTAGCGAAGAACGAGGTGCGTCATTTGCATAATGCCCAGGACGCGTAAATACGTACTGAACACTTTTACTACGGCTAGAACTGAAACAATCCTGGGCCTGTACAGTTTGGTTACGTTGTTGGTTCAGATTTACGCCTAAGTCAACTTTAGACACAGACCGTGAACTCATCCAGCTTACTTTTTTTTGTTGCAGCTGCATCAATTGGGAGTTGTGACTAACTTGATTTGCATAGAGATACTGTCGATGACAAATAATAATTATGATGGTTAAGGTTCAGAATCATATCAGTTTGATCACCATATGTTTGCTGTATGCATCCAGTCTTTTATTTCACTTGGTTGCTACTGATGATGTTGTTGAACCATCTCATCTGGAAGACCTCAGTGACCCATCACCATCCTCCTGGCCAGGTCATTTGAAGCCCCTTGGTTCAGAAGCTGTTCGACTCCCCATCTCAGAAGTAAACAAGTTCCCCTCTCCAACCGAGTTTTTCCTGCAATATGTTTACCCTTCATTGCCAGTTGTTTTCAGGCGGGGAGCCAGGAGATCACCAGCATTTGAGCAATGGAGTGATGAATATTTGAAAAGTTTGCCCGAGTCTCAAGAAATGATTGATGTTGAAGTGAGGAAGATTGAGAATAGGAGCATGCCCGCAAGATGGATGCCTTTTGCCGAGTTCCTGGATCGATACAAAATCCATGATGAATATCTGGTCACAGGGGTGCCTGATTTTCTGAAGTGAGTTCAGTGACTGGAGATTTTGAAATATAAACTATTCTAGTTGGTAGACCCATTGAAATTACATTGTGACTTGTTTAAAAATAATTAGCTGTGGCAAATTAAGTTGGTTGAGTGATGTATCTAGTGAAAACTGAAATAAATTATGTAAATTTAATTATTTACTGACATTTATTTTTTTCTTTCATATTTTCAGGAAAGATGTTTTGGTTCCTCCTCCTTTACATTGTGATAACATCACAGCAAGTTTTCTTGACACAGTAAGCATTTGAAAAGACGGTAAAACTTATATTAAAACATTTTAGATACAGACATTTTTGTCAACTTAAATCATACACAATTTGCAGAGTTCAATTACCCTGCATTGATGATAATCAATAAATACTTTTTCCAGTATGTTTACACAGTTATTTGGAATGTTACAGCTTTAGTTATAAAATTCTTCTTTTCTGTGTTTCACAACCTTCTGAACAGCTTTTTGAAACATGTTTCTTGATGCAGGTGATGTGGTTCAGCAGTGGTGGAACCAAATCTGTTTTGCATAATGATGATGTTGATAACATCAACTGTTTGTTTAGTGGTCAGAAAGAAATCCTGTTTATCAACTATACCAAATACAGACAACAGGTATGCTATATTGAACTCAAAGTTATTTGTTCAAATCCTTTATCTTTGTCACTAATTTGCCTCCAGACAAGAGGAAATGTGAAATGTCTACTGATTAATCCTTTCACAATAATGTACAATAGAAAAGTATAATTTGAAATCTAGAAGCCCCTTGGCCTATTGATTTTTCATAAAATTTAATGTTACCTTTCCCAACTTTTCTAAAATTTCAGGCAAAATTAATTTTTATGACAACGTACTTAAGTTTTATAACCAAGTTTCCAACCATTTGAAATGCATGACAAAATTAAGACTCTTGTCAGTACACAACATTGTTTTCTGCTGAAGTATAAAAATGAAATAATTTTATTTCCCTTCTCATTTTTAAAGTGAATGATTGAAAGCCATTAATTCTTCTTGCAGATTGTATTTGATCACCCTGAAGGTAGCTACTCTAGTGTTGATGTTGATCGAGTTGACTTCAACAAATATCCAGAATTCAGGGATGTTGAGTTCTTTGAGGCAAAATTGGAAGCAGGCGATTGCATTTACATTCCATATAAATGGTAAAAAGTGCTCTTTTATTGTAAAGAATGTCAGGTTTTTGTACTTTATTAGAATTCATAAGGGAAATTTATACATGTACCTGTAAAATTCATGGTTATGAATGATGCAGGTGAATATTATAAAAGGTACAAGACTGAAGAAAACCCTCACTTTGTCCTGTATCTGGCAAGTTAAACTCAGATTTAGAGATTCAACTTTCCACTAGTCTGTAGGCTATGTAGTCCGTTTGCTATGTAGCAATGGCCAAAATGGAAAACAATGAAACCAAATCATTTCCATTTTTACAATTTCTCTAAAATGTGTTCACTTTGACATTTTTGAACCTGTTTTCAAGTTCAGCGTCTGGAACAATCCAGTTTTATAAATACTTCTCTCCTTCATTGATTTCAGGTATCATCAGGTGAACTCTATCAATCGTAACATTGCAGTCAATATCTGGTGGAATCACAAAGCTAACATTATTCCAACCTCTCAGACTTGTGGCACCCCAGATCCAATGCTTTCATTGGCAGATGTCAAGTTCCTTTACCATGAATTGATGGACAGTGAAGAAGAGGAGATCACACACCCAGAACTTCTTTTCATTGAAAGTCCGGTGTAAGTTTAGAAATCAGAGTTATCATAAATTGTGCTATTTTTGTTTTTGTGTCATAGCAGTTGGAAATCCTCATAACAAATAAGAGGTTCATTTTAGTTGTACCTTTGTCATCTGTTCATTGGCAGCCAGAGCTTGACAACATTTATGGAAGAAGCAGGAGAGGAAATTCTGGTAGAGAGTCAGTTTCTGGAACTACTCGTTGAGGTAAGAAGTTGGAATTACACAAAGCAGATGTGAAGTGTCTTACTGCAAGCTCAGTTTTCCTTTGTAGATACATGCATAAAAGCTGAAAAAATTTGTTTTCCTTCATTGAAAAGCTCATTTTCAGACAGGCATGTTTTCCCTAATCAATAATTTCGCTGTTTATTCGATTTTGATAATAATGTTGGTTTATTCTTGCAGAGGCTGCCAATGTTGCAAGGGGGGATTTGGAATGAGGAGGCTTTACATATCGGACATAAGGTATTGAAAGCTGGATTGATTCTTGGCTGACTTCTTATGTTGGTGTAGTGATGAATGGGGCCAAGGGAAGGAGAGGGTTGCAGTCAAGAGGTTCAGGACTTTGTTTAGGACAGTCCCATTGAGGGAAGGAGGGGGTTGCAGTCAAGAGGTTCAGGACTTTGTTTAGGACAGTCCTATTGAGGGAAGGAGGGGGTTGCAGTCAAGAGGTTCAGGACTTTGTTTAGGACAGTCCTATTGAGGGAAGGAGGGGGTTGCAGTCAAGAGGTTCAGGACTTTGTTTAGGACAGTCCTATTGAGGGAAGGAGGGGGTTGCAGTCAAGAGGTTCAGGACTTTGTTTAGGACAGTCCTATTGAGGGAAGGAGGGGGTTGCAGTCAAGAGGTTCAGGACTTTGTTTAGGACAGTCCTATCGAGGGAAGGAGGGGGTTGCAGTCAAGAGGTTCAGGACTTTGTTTAGGACAGTCCTATTGAGGGAAGGAGGGGGTTGCAGTCAAGAGGTTCAGGACTTTGTTTAGGACAGTCCTATTGAGGGAAGGAGGGGGTTGCAGTCAAGAGGTTCAGGACTTTGTTTAGGACAGTCCTATTGAGGGAAGGAGGGGGTTGCAGTCAAGAGGCTCAGGACTTTGTTTAGGACAGTCCTATTGAGGGAAGGAGGGGGTTGCAGTCAAGAGGTTCAGGACTTTGTTTAGGACAGTCCTATCGAGGGAAGGAGGGGGTTGCAGTCAAGAGGTTCAGGACTTTGTTTAGGACAGTCCTATCGAGGGAAGGAGGGGGTCACAGTCAAGAGGTTCAGGACTTTGTTTAGGACAGTCCTATTGAGGGAAGGAGGGGGTTGCAGTCAAGAGGTTCAGGACTTTGTTTAGGACAGTCCTATTGAGGGAAGGAGGGGGTTGCAGTCAAGAGGCTCAGGACTTTGTTTAGGACAGTCCTATCGAGGGAAGGAGGGGGTTGCAGTCAAGAGGTTCAGGACTTTGTTTAGGACAGTCCTATCGAGGGAAGGAGGGGGTCACAGTCAAGAGGTTCAGGACGTTGTTTAGGACAGTCCTATTGAGGGAAGGAGGGGGTCACAGTCAAGAGGTTCAGGACGTTGTTTAGGACAGTCCCATTGAGGGAAGGAGAGGGTTGCAGTCAAGAGGTTCAGGACTTTGTTTAGGACAGTCCTATCGAGGGAAGGAGAGGGTTGCAGTCAAGAGGTTCAGGACGTTGTTTTGGACAGTCCTATTGAGGGAAGGAGGGGATTGCAGTCAAGAGGTTCAGGACTTTGTTTAGGACAGTCCTATCGAGGGAAGGAGAGGGTTGCAGTCAAGAGGTTCAGGACTTTGTTTAGGACAGTCCTATCGAGGGAAAGAGAGGGTTGCAGTCAAGAGGTTCAGGACTTTGTTTAGGACAGTCCCATTGAGGGAAGGAGAGAGTTGCAGTCAAGAGGTTCAGGACGTTGTTTAGGACAGTCCTATCGAGGGAAGGAGGTGGTCGCAGTCAAGAGGTTCAGGACTTTGTTTAGGACAGTCCTATCGAGGGAAGGAGGTGGTTGCAGTCAAGAGGTTCAGGACGTTGTTTAGGACAGTCCCATTGAGGGAAGGAGGGGGTCGCAGTCAAGAGGTTCAGGACTTTGTTTAGGACAGTCCTATCGAGGGAAGGAGAGGGTTGCAGTCAAGAGGTTCAGGACTTTGTTTAGGACAGTCCTATTCAGGGATGGAGGGGGTTGCAGTTAAGAGGTTCAGGACTTTGTTTAGGACAAACCTACTGTGTTTCTGACTTCCTGTCTCAATCATGTTACACTTCTGTCTATACTGCAAGTTAGTTTTTTTCTTGTGTTACAGATCTTTAAACAATTGGATGCAGATGAAGATGGAAAAATAACATCGCAAGACATGGAAAAGTTACCCATTGAGGTATGTTTTTTGTGATTATATTCCATCTTGAATGAATTATCAAGTCCTGTCTGCTTCCGATAAATAATTCATGCAGGTTTTTTGGTGTTGATACAGAAACCTTCACTTAATATGGTGCCCTCAACCAGTGCTGTGTAAATGATTGAATGGTGAAGGTTGAAGCTTATTAAAGTCTGATGGAGTCTGACTTATTTTCTTTTTTATACAGAAGGAGGAAGGGGGGCCATTTGCACTCAGCATCCAGGAGAAGCTGATGATGCTTATTGATGTTATTGATGAGGAGATCAGTAAAGTGAAAGAGGTGAGACTCAAGTGGCAAGTTTGTGTTGCTGTGATATATTACATTATTACTTTGAAAGTATGGTTACTAATTATAACTCTAGCTATATTGGCAGCGGAACTATTTTCAAATGGGGGGGGGGCAATTGTGATTAATAAACTGATCAATTAAGCCCCACCTCATTATAGAACCTGCAAAAAGCGTGTGTGGGGTATGCTCCCTTAGTCCAAAAAGTCTTGTAACTTCCAGTTTTAGACAGGAAGACAATTTTATGTACATGTATTATTCTTCAGAAAAAGCTGCAGACATTGTTGGAAAAGACAGCACAAAGTGATGATCTGTTGACATCCCAGGAACGTCTTGAGCCAGCCAAGATGGAGGAAAAATCTCAAATGGATAAAGATGAGCTTTAAATTTTTCATGTGTAGATGTATGGTAAAAATTAGTCTGGGAACAAACATTATGGGAAGCTTGCAATGTTGAAGTCAGTTTAGCTGAACATTTTGATCATTTAAAGCAGTGATGTTTTGGGGGGGTCTTACAGTTCTGATATACCAGCTTTGAATCTCATCAGGTCTGCCTCCCAGGCTTGGTTTTCATTTTCTGCCCGGCTTAGTCCTGCAGCTTTTGTGCAAGTAGCTTTCATTTTGGGACAAGTTACTGTAAGTGCCTTGAAAAAGGTGTTGTTTGCAAATGCTCTGTTCTTTTCTTAAAGAAGTGAAAGCTGGTCACAGATACTTTGAAGCTGAAATATTTTGTTAACTGATATAATCTGATATTTCTATTATTAGGCTCACTGACATCAGTAATTACAGACCTATTTCAGTTCTCCCACATGTGTCTAAGATTCTAAATAGGACTGTAAATAACCAACTTCGTGATTTCCTTGATCAGACAAGCTCACAACATAAGCTCACCCTGTCAGCAAAACAAAGTTCATGGTTTTTGGCACAGGTCATTGTTTATCTCATGTTGGAGACATTCACATTACTTTAGACGGAGAGGCTATTTAGTGTGTCAATAGTTTTAAATATTTAGGGGTAATGCTAGACAAGTCGCTATCATGATCAGATCATAATCAACTTTGTTGAGAAAATCTTGAACAAAATTGGTTTCTTTGTCATTCTGCCAAACCTTGCCTCCCCTGCTTGGATTTTTAAAATGCTGAAGAGTGCCAGGTCCAGTTGTTCTAACTGCAATCTTGAGAGACTTGTTAAACTGCACAATCTACTCGCTAGATTAATTCTTAATGCACATTATCAAGTCTACAAGTGTGTTAGAAAATTTAATCCTTGGTACCTTAACTCTCGTTTGAACCTCCAACCCATTCGTTTGGCATCTGATTGCTGTTAAATGGCTCAAATTGAGGCAAATGCACATTCCAATATCTAGGAACCTTGGGCTGGAACAAGTTGACTGCCTCAAGAAGGCAGGCGGAGTCCCTCTCTAAACTCAACAACTTTTATGGTTGAATTTTATTTAACCTTAATATTGTCTTTAATCTTTAAATTTAATCACTGTCACAGATTTTTAAGTTTCAGATTACGTTTATTTAACCAATTGTGTTTGATTCCATTCAATTTTAGTTTTATTTTTTATTACATATACATTTTATATTTTATTTTTTGCTTTATATTTTACTCTATTTTCCATGAACTTTTCATTGTTAATTTTAGCATCATCATCATCATCATTTGAAGTTTGTTTATAATTATTTTGCTTTTACTCTTTTTTTTCGTTATATGTTTTATGCTTATTTTATTATTCTAATTACTAGCTACTAATTCGATTAATCTTTGCTATTTTATTTATTTTTCACATACAATTCCTTTGTTGTTCGAATGTTATCCAGTTTTTGTTTCTTCTTTCCCCATCATTAAATTAATTTATTTTAAATTGTTGTTTTTTTTTGTGCAACTGTGCATAAAATGCATTCCGTTTCTTCTACTTTTTTCTTCTGTATTTTTCATAATTGTTCTCCCCAAAACCTCATTCACTTTGTGCACGGTTTGTCTAGGTGCCACTTTGGTTACTCTGCAATGTTGCATCCTCATTAAAGTTACACCAGGTGACAAGTCATGTGACATTAAAGTTGCAACCTCCAAAGCACTGTATCTCTTGAACTACATGCCCTGGCCAGGTTTCTTGACAAAGTGTTATACGCGAAAATTCGCATAATGTGACAATGACATCATCATTGATATTAAAGGTGCACCCTGCAAAGCACTATATCGTCTGCAGTAAATGTCGGATTGGGTTGAAACCTTGCAGTTAAGTAAAACGGGAAGCAATACACACAAAAATTGACATGATGTGACGATGATGTCATTATATGACAAGTCCCATGGCCGCCTTTATCTCTTAAAGTAGATGTCATATTTGGTTGAAACCTTGCAGGAAGCTAGAAAGGAAAGTGTTATCTACGAATATTGACATGATGTGACGATGACGTCATCAGATTACAAGTAACATGGCATTAAACTTGCAGCCTTAAGCACTTTATCACTTGAACTAGATGTCGTATTGGGTTGAAACCTTGCAGGCAGCTAGAAAGGAAAGTGTTATCTACGAAAATTGTCAGGATGACTATTAAGTCATTAAGTGACGAGTCATGTAACATTAAAAATGCAATCAGGGCCCTTCAGAATAGCAGATTTCTAACTGACAAGGCTATTCTGTGGATATAAAATTTAAAAAAATGGTGACATACATGTCCTTTTTGTTTGGTTGTGCTGTTGCAGCTTATAAGTGATTGTCAAAGGTTGAGTTGTATATATTGTAGTAACTTCAAGTGTCGTCTTTCAAGTCGAGTAAATACATGTACATGTAGAGTCCATGACAAAATAGCTGATGCATTCACATCATGAACAGTAACTTCTTTACAACTTTATACACAGAGGTACTGTATATATATATTGATATATTATTATTAATTGCATTGAAATGTATCTTTTTATATTACAAAGCTCTGTTTTTTTATACGTGCAGTACCAAAGTGTGCCACATACTTTTGTATGTGAAGACAGCATGTACATGTAATGGAATGAATATATTGCGCCAGTACTCTATCAGGCAAGGACAAATTATGCATCTGAAGACAAATCAATTCATAAGATTTGATATTCCCTGCTGCTGCATTTAGTCTGATGACAGTCAGAGCCTTTCAGAAATCAATGTGAAATTTACTTGATAAAATTAAGAGTACATGTATGTGATAACTAGTACTGACATATGAGCGCAGCAGTGGCATTTAAAGTCTTCAGAAAAAAAAAATTAGGATGTCATTTATTTTGCTGTCCATGTTAGCAATCTAAAATCAACAGTTTTGTGCATGGTTGACATTTATTTCATTGTTACCTTGAGAATGCAAACACATTAGCGAGTAGTTTCCTACATCACCTGGCTGCTTTCCCGTCCCTAATGGCACTGCATTTTGACATTCTGTAAAATTGATTGTCTCCATTAATTTGAAGTTTTGACTAAGCCGACAGCCCTCTGTAATTAATTAACGCTTGGTTACTCGTAGCTCTATAAGGGTGTACATACATTCCCTGAGCAATGCTCTGGTCTCCAAGATGTGTATCTTAGCAACAAAAAGCCAAAGAAATAGGGCACAAATTCTCGTTTGCATTGATGTTATAGGAATGGAATTTTATTGGAATGGATTCATATACATGTATTTGGAAGAACACTGAGAGAAAGATCAACCGGTTTAACACAGCTTTCACGATGATCAATGGTGACTTGGTACAAAATGCATCACTTTCAAAGTACAAAATCTTTAATTAAATTACCACATTGTAAATATAAGATAAAGTTAAGCTGACTTTCTCTGCTTCTCCCCAAAATATCACTAAATATGGATTAAGCAGACAGACACTGAATTACATGTATGGAATTGTTACATGTATTTACAAAACCTTTGTACAGTGCTTCAAAAATCCAGAAATATTCCTGTGTACTTGTACTTATACAAAATCTCATCCTATAAAAAATAGCATGCACTTTTAACCCATGCTTTTCATTTTTATGTGCTTTGAATTGGAGAAACTTTGACTTAAGTTATTCTTACGAGGGAATGGTCACATTTCAAAGGAATTCTTCCAAAAATTGTGGTGTTAAATATTTCCATTATGGTGCCTTAGAATAAAACAAAGTTGTGCTAAGTGTGTACAGGACCATGATTCGTGTTATGAGTTACACTTGCTTACTTTTAAGAACTATTGGTGAGATTACAAAATCCCACAATGCTTCCACACCACAGAAGTATCTCGTAATACTACCCCTTCAAGCAATTTGTACTTCGAATTATTACTAATCACATGAAAAAGCTAAAATGGCCTTTTGTCCTTATTTAGTGTTCCAGCCCTTGTAAAATTTGCAGTGAAATAGAAATTTGTGGTTTCAGCCTATCACTCCCAAACCATGCAAATGTCAATAGTGAGTTCACAACAATCCCTTAATCCATAAACACACTGGAAACAATATTTTTTAGTTAGAAATTTGCACATACGTAAATAGCTTGATCCAAACCTCAGAGGTGTTAAGGAAGCATTCTTCTCATTCACTGAAAAGATTTCATCAAAATTCCACTTCCCCAAGAAAAAATTCCTCCCCCTCCAAGAAAAGAGCTTGTTACCCTGCATATAATGAATAAGTTTTGCAATTACTGCATCTCACAATGTTTTTGTAAGTTTACTTTTGGGTGTTATGTAGTGTTTTTATACCGTATAGATAGGTTATACCATGAGTCTTGATCCTGGAATGTATCGAGACTCACTCCAAATATTAGACTCGCCACAGTTGCCAAGACGACGTCTGCATTGGTCACAACGATGATAATGCTCACACTGTTCATGCATCAGGATTCCTGGGCTCTGAGCTCGTAGTTTCTGCTCCTCTTCGCGTTGTCGTTTCAGACTGGCTGCCTCTTTCCAAGTTTCTTCCAAAGATTTGCGAGTTTTGACAGAATCATTGTAACGGTTGGCCCTGTCTTCTATGAGTCTATATTAACCAAATTTTGAAAAGAAAAGTTGCATTTCAGTTCCGCATAACAAACACGACGTGTACAATAAACAACGACTGATTGTAAACCAGCTTACGCACACTGAAACTTAAGTCTCTCATTTACATACAAGTTACCTTTGCACAAATGCCGCACATCTCTTTATGCTCACTGACTGTGAAAGTTTTATCAAGTTTTCCAACTTAAACAGTCTTACACCTTCTATATTAATACAATTTTTCATATGCCCCATGGAAGTTAAGGTAACTTTATTTCAAGGAAGCACTGGTTTTTACAGCTTTTGTTTGATTGAAGACAAAAAAACGAAATCAACTCACTCTCGACGTGTCCTGTCTAGTATATCCATTTCTTCCCGCTGTGTTTTTAGATGATTGAACAGTTTCTGTCGTCGGGAATGTTCTACTGCATTTAGTTGCTCCTTGTACACTTCAATGGCCCGACGACGCTTATCAGCTAGTTGCTCATTGGTTGCATCATTCTTACCAAAGATGGGTTCTTTAGAGTCGGGCACAGCTGCTGGCAGAGGAAGAGGCTTGAAACGAACCTTGGATGGAATAACGAGAGGTTATTACTTCAATCATTCACTTGTGGAAAATGATAGCTCTACAGCTATAGAACTATAACTACAGGTGTATTTGTACTAGCATTTGACAAGCAAACTGTGGTAAACTAACTCTAATCAATTATGTTTAACTGGGAACAATTACTGATCTGGTCCATCCAACAGTACACAGTGTAATGTAGGATCAAATGCACTTTTGATGGCTGATCTCTGAGCTAAATTATTTCTGGTCACCTAAACCTAAGGGTTGATCAACTCATACATGTATATAGTCAACTTTTCTAAGGGTAACTAATGAATGGGCACTTTCAACTAACCTATATGAATAACCTGCATTGACATCAGGTCAACTAATTTAGAGTTACTCTGGTCAACAAACAGATTAATCCTGAACTATCAGCTGACTGTTAATAGTTTTTCCTGCTGTGACAAGAAACCCTATAGCTTAACAACTACAATGTACTCCCTACCGTACGCTGATCTGGAAGCTTAAGCCTAAGTGGTTCCATCTTAGAGAATGGTAGAATGATCTTAGGTACAGGAAGGCTCAAAGGCCCTAGAAGACGTGGACTGATCAACCCTCTCTGGCTGGGAGAACCCCCAGCCCTATCTATGTAACCTTGCTGATCTTGGCTAGCCATCTCAGCAGCTTTGACAAGTCTGTCCCGGATGTGAATCTATGGGAGGTGGTGTGTTAAATGAGGGTGGTAAGGAGGAAGGGAAGATGCACAGTAAAGATGGAGAAAGGATGGCAGGTGATGAGGAGAGAGGTGGTGTTAAATGAGGATATGAAAATTAATGAAAAGGTGAAAACTCATGTAAAGATATGATGAACTGTGAATGTATTACAGGTGTAAATTAGGAGGATGTGAAAAGGATATGTGTATATGAATGGTTAGCATGATACAAGGATGCACAAAAACTGTCAGCCAGCAAATCAAGCTTGGGCTGTCCTGTCAACTAGCTAGCAATGCAAATGAGGAGCTAGGTGGCCCCAAAAACGAGTCAACATGCCAGCCAGCTAGCCTTCCAGAAAGTTAATCAGCTAGTCAGTTGGCCATCGAACTCTTTACAGTAACAATTCCCTCCTGTCTGTTGTCATAGGATTCTAAATTGTTAAGCTGTATCAGACGATTCAATTCAACAAATTTGATATGCCTCTTACTTGTGCTGAGAGAGCTCTTTGGTACATATCTGTCTGAGCTGCCTTGTCTCGCAGATATTGTTCTCTTTGAGCAGCAAGTCTGAAAAAGAATACAAATACAAAGTAAGCGTAATACAACTTGGGCACACATATCTGAACAATTTAACTGCGTTCCTATACAAGAAAGCTTGGGTCTACTACAGTACTTACTCTTCTGCCAGCTGCACTTGCTCTAATCTCTCCAGGAATTCTTGATCATGTTTGCGGCCAATCTTATTGGTTGCCTTTGCTTCAACCTGCTCTGCCAGCTGATCAGCATATTCTTCCTGTTTGATGTGCCGAGGTGGAGTCAGGCAGCGTCGCTGGAAGATATAAGATCTCTATAGAAAGGGAACGAAAAAGTTTGCTGTTCAGTTGGTGGTGGTTTTATTTGAGCTGTACATATATAGTTACAGGAACACTGACTCCTAGTGCAGATCTACTTCTAGTTTGTGGTTTAAAATTGTACAGATTAGCAAAGGCAAATACATGAACCCATTCTCTTTCTTCATTCATTTGAATGGTAATGAGACATTCATCTTGACTCACATGGAAATCTGTTTGGCGTTCCTTCTTTTTGTTCTTGATTGCCTCGCTGACTCCAAGATTGAATGCTGCTATCTTCTGTGAGTGATGCCTGTTTGCAAGATTCTGGGCCTGAAAAATAAAACCACTAGCATGAAAAAACCTAGTAGGTGATATTTCTTGCTTCTTTGTATAAACTAGGAAAACGTTTTGGGGTGAGGTTTAGCAAGCTTTGTAGTTGAAATATCTTCAGTATCGACATCTGCAAGTGATTTGAATAAGTGTTTCAATGACGTGGCTGGATTTTTGGAGGGGTATGGTAAGGTCTTAACAGGTGCCCAAACCTCTTACAACCTCTTACCTGTTCAGTGACGATTGCCTCAGTGTCCTTTAAATGTTGATACTGCTGTAGAAGTCTGTCTTGCTCTTGCTCTTTACGTCTCCTCTCGGCCTCGAATGAGACTGGGACATTCCTCACAGCTCGTTGATGACACAAGTAGCATAATTCCTGGCCGGCTCTGTGCCCACATGCTGTCCCTGGAGGTGTAAACTCCCTCGTCTCCACAGCCCCAGCAAATGTTGCCTGCTTCTCTGGGGATCTAGATTTAGGTGAGCAGGGCGGCGTCAGATTCCCTTTTGGGGAAGTGGGCTTGCCACTGGGTGGTGAAGGGGTAACACTGCTGCCTTTGATCCCACGGGGAGGGGTGGGTAAAGTTAGATCGTCAATCAGGCTGATGCCGGTTGCTTTAGCAGTAGGTGCCACTTGACGTGAAGGAGTACGAGACAGTGAGACTTTCTTCTCAGTGACTGGTTCTGAAAAGAAAAGAAATACATACTGAAGTTTCCATCAGTGATAGCAGGCCAAGAAATTGCCTTAGCTCTTATACGAGACCACAGCCAAGTTTGTGTACAGGAACTTCTGTTCCTGTCTTTGCCCAAGTTTTTTCCTGGTTGCTGGTGCTTGCACCTTATTTTTGAATCTTGCAGCTCATGTCTCTCCCACCCACTTTCATCCATTCTGCTTACCCTCTTGACCATCTGTGCCTTCTACTTCTTCTTCATTCCCTTGTTCCTCCCCTTCATTCAGGACCAATTCTTCATTTTCCTCCCCTTCTGGTTCTTGGAGCTCCACCTCTCTATTTGTGACCTCCTTATCCTCATCTATAGTTGGCATTTTTCTTAGAGGTTCCTCGTTTTCCAGAGCTAATCCGCCTTTGCTGGAACCCTGGGAAATTCTAGACAGTGAACAGCAAACACAAGCAAAAAATATTATTCTTAAATTTACAGAAAGCTATACTTGGTAATTTACTCAGTCCTGCAATATTCCTTGAGTAAACATTTTAAAGAAACTACTGAAGTAATTTTTTCTCTGACCAAGTCACTCCTAAGACACCTGAAAAAAGACATAGCATGAAAACCTCTAAAACAAGATCTGAAAGAGTATCCACTTGCTCACCTGGGTAACACAAGTGTGTTTCCTGTTAAAGGTCTGTAGGTAGAAGCTCTAGACAAAACAGAATCAGCCGTGTCTGGTCTCTGTAAACAAAAAAGAAGCAAAACAAGGTTACTTATGCTTACAACTGCATGACTGGTTTATAACGCTATGCTGTTACGAGGTTGCACAATCATGCATAGTGATTCAATCAAATATGTCACAATTGTGTATCTAAAAGGTTAACAAGAAAGGTTAGCTTTGCATATGAAATCAGATAGCAAGAGTTGTGTCCCTAAGGACAATAAATAAACTCGCATTTCCCTAATAGTATAGAGTACCGAAGTGTGACGTCACTTTGAACCAGAAAGTGCAGTGCAAATGAATGGTGTACGCGCGCGTGCTGGTTCACATGCTGGTTCATGCGCTCATGCCTCTTACACACTAATTGTGCGTGTGACGTATTCACTTCAGTAATCTATATAATGTGGAAAGTTTACTGAATTGATTATAGAATTCATTTTAGGCACTTTGAAAGTGCTTTTATACTAAGATTTTGTCAAACTGACAATTTTTCGTCTCTTACATTTTTCAAGGCCTCTGCTAACGTTCCCGAGCCATCCATCATGTTCAAGAAATCCTTGTAGAATTTCATTTTGACTTTTCCATCTCGTATGGCCAGACGACCAATGCCAGTAAATGTAAATTCCACATTGCGGTTGGATTGTACAGACCGTGACAATGACAGTAACACTTCCTTAACACATCTCTCAACTGTATCACGGTCAAAGGGACTCTCCGCAGATAGAACAGTGAAGTTGAGTTGGACAATTGGAATTTGACCTGTAATTAAATAATTATGATACGCAGAATTAAAGACTGAAACGCATCAACAGCTTTATAACATTACCGAAGAAATTATGGTTCAAGCTGATAAACTCTTGAATTTGGACCTTCTAACTATGGCCCTATTAGATGGTTAAATATTGGAGTTTAACTTAAAATAATTTTTTTTAAACAAACCAACTTATAACTTGATCAGCTGGTAAAGGTGTTTGAAACTGTTAAGTAAAGAACTGACTGTTTTAATACCTGATGTGAAATGTTTTGCGTAGTCCAGTCTGTGGGTCTGTGCAAACTTTTCAGATAGACTGAACACCGGACGCTGGATGAGAATAAATTTGTTGTTACCGATGTCAAGCTTCTTCTGTGTGAAGGTAAAGGTACCGAGGCCTGGAATGTTTACTCCCTGAAAATGAAAACAATGAGAATTAAAAATAATTACAAAACTGATTAGGCCTAAATACTTCTCCTGAAAACACATTTTTTTAACTAAAGGCAACTAAAGGCCTCTTTTATGGTTTCTTATATTCATGTCCACTTCCTTCATATAACAAGTAGGCTAGTTCAAAGCAATAAAGCACAAAGTTTACTTAACAATGACGGTGCATTCATTTAGTTAATCCAAATTTACAGCCTACCTTTTGCATATTCATGTGTCTCTCAACAAAAGCAGAAACATTTTCCCAAACGCTGATGACATCTGCAAATTGGAAAATCAAAATAATATCAAGAAAGAGCACCTAGAGATACATTCTATAAAATCAACCAAACAAATACCTAATATGAGTAATATTATTTCAGGCGTACTGTTGGGCTATGCATATGGGCCTGGGCCTAGTACAAAAGTTAAAAATCGTTTACATCCCTTCCTAGAGTAGTGAGGCTTGAACACAAAGGCGTTCCTCGATCATGGTAACGCATTGGATTTTGTTCGGTTCATGGGTAAACTAAACTTACCGTCATCTGTGACATTTGGAATCGTCGAAAATCGGTGTTTCCTTGCATCTGAGAATAATTCCTGCATAACCTCTGCCATGTCAATATCAATTTTTTTATCCTGACCAGGCAGGAAAACGGTTTAGCTGAGATTATGCCCCCAAATTACCGATTTTGTTAACTTCCATCTGAGCTAAAGATCGAAATCATTCAACTGGCCAACTCGAAATAATATTGTACATGCTGTGCATACGCGCGCTGGGCGTACACAATCAACGTCGTTACCATGGATCATTTATGAATATGCAATATAACCCTTGACCTATTAACTTTTATGGTGGTTTCATTACGTCGCATGGTGGCGCAACAGCACTTGTTACGTTAATGTTCAGCATGTTCACTTCCAAGACGCCGTGGCGAGGCGCTTTCCTCTTAACTTGACGTGACATTGAAAATGCTTGAAAGTTGAAGCTAAAAAAGTCACCACAACTTTGTGATTAAATCCACTGCAGTATGGAGGAGGCCAGGGAGGGGGGCCAGACGTGCCCCCACTGCTTTCGAAGCTTTAGAGGGGCTCAAGGTCCTGGTAAACAAACTTTACATAGGCCTAGGCCTAAGTTACAATTTGTGAAGAAATCTGTCATTGTTTTTTGTAGGCATTGTGGGATGGTCATGGAGGTAGGTACTAATTATGAGATAATGGTCATACGTCTTTAACCAACAGAATGCATCATGATCATGGTCGATACAAGCTTAAGACATGTAAAACTAGCACATGACGTACCTACGCTATGGCAGGTACATGCATGTGTATGATTTACAGTTTTCTCGGGGCGGCTTGGACAGTACATCATGTGCAGAGATGCCAACTTGTACGATTTAAGCACAATATTTACGATTTGTTTAGTACGATCCAGATTAAGATTTTTATGAATTTCAACTTGAAGGTACAAAACCATGTGTGTAAACTCTACTTAAGCTCCATGTACATGTAGCGTCACAATGCACCTCATATTAATCATAGTCGTGCTAAAATTGACCAGAGTGGAGGACTGTCGAGGATTTGATTCTTGGATATTTATTGAGCAACTGGACTTGTTTTGCACAGTGGCAACAAGTGAGCAGAAGTTCAGGGAGGAATACACCAAAAATAGGCCTTTATTAGAGTCTTGTCACGGAGAAACTTACATGTTTTGCAATGCATGTAACTGTGGCATGATGAATATGGCCCGTGCTGGATTTTATGACACTGAGAAGCACATTAATTAGGCCAAGAAAAAAAAGCTCTGCTTCCCATTAAATAAGGTCGGTAGGTAAGGATTTTTAGACAATATTTTGTGCTGATTGAATGGGACGAAAGTTGCCAAAAGTTGCCACAAATTGATTAAAATAAAAACGTATCAGAATTAATGTTGAAATATAATCAACAATTAAGGACAATTCACACTTGCACAATGCTAGTCAGGTTAATACAAGTGTTTTGATGTGAAAAGAAATTGTTTGCAGGTGTTTGTGTTGAAAGAAAAGACAACAGGATTTTTTTAAACTTTGTTTTATCTTTTTTTTTCTAATTGAAGTGTGATGGGATTACACTGTTTCATTTTGAAAAGTTGGCATCTCTGCATGTGAAATATCATTGTTTTCTGCTCATTAGTTTGATGTGGTTGGGAAAAATGTTTCCCGATAAGGTATTTGTGGAATTGGTGGGCAAGTGAGTTATTTCATTGCCTTCTGATAAACTTGATGTGGGAAACTAGACTTCTGTTTGTTTCTTTTCCTCCAGTTTAGTCATTAGTTTGGGATCCCCCTACCCAAAAAATCATGCCGATTGCTGAATGGAGTGAATGTTGGAATCAACTAGCCGCAGATGAGAGCAATAGTACTACATGTATACGTGAAAATTTCAAGTGGCTACTCACAAGGGCGAAGCGCATGTTTCAGATGCAGCCACAATTTTCAGGCACAGCATTTTTTCACCAACAATTTGTGACATAATTTTTTCTTTCAGCCCATGAACGTTTTCTTCAGCCCCTCCTCTTGCGTTGTGGCCACACCTTCTGTCAGGGATGTATCAGCAAACAAGTGAAGGTTCTCAAGACAAGCATAGCATGCCCAACATGTCAGGTAGTGACCTCTATGCCATTAGGTGAAGCTAGTATCAAGCAGTTACCAGCTAACTACTACATGCTTGGATATGCCACCTGGAACACGAAGCAAGTCATGGATATGTTGTAAGTCCTTAACTTTTTTCATGGTTGTAAACAGATTACATCTTACCTTTCTGAGAAGTTGTAGGCCTAGGTGATTAATTTTTGAAGACCTTCAGATTATTTCCGTGTTGGATCTGAATGGTCATTGTTCAAGCATTCTGTTTGCTGTTTTTATTTTAGTGACCAGAAAGTTGAGTTTCAGCCTTCTTCAAAGCTTGAGTACAAAGGGGTACAATTGGAAGGTAAAAATATCAAGTAAAGAAATAAAAATATTCCTTATTTTTTGATGTTTCTTTAGTACTGCTATAAAATTATGTAAAGTTGGTAATGCTAGCTTTTCTGCCTTTCTTTCAGGAGGCAAGGAACTCTGCACTGGTTGTCATCGTATCATAGCCACCTGTCAGTGCCAGCAGTGTGGCGACATTTATTGTGCACCTTGCTTTGCACGATTGCATCGTGGGTCACGTGCTCTTCAGACGCACCCTTCTATTCCATTGAGCACATCCAGGTGAGTTGAGGGAAATAGATCCTCATGATTATTATTTTCTCAAGAAAATTGACTTTTGGTAATTTGAAGTTTCTGTTAATAATATTGTTTGTCTTCTTTGGTAGAATGGAAAGATTCTGCCAATATTCTAATCGTTCATGCTTGAGGAAACTTGGTGAAGAGATAATGAAGCAATGTTAATTAATTCTTTTTTTTACAGGAGTGAAGAGGGATGCAAGGAGCACGAACGAAGGGAATTTGAGTTCTTCTGCAAGGAAGACAAGGTACCTATCTGTGCCTTGTGTGCTCTGATGGGAAATCATAAAGGTCACGACATTATACAGCTTTCTGATCAGGTATGTGACATGGATCTTATTTTTCAACTAATCTGACTGATTGGAATTGATCTGGGTGATTTGAACTGTCAATGGGAGTTACATCACTGAATCAGCCACAGAGAAAGGAGACATGGTCAAACATTATTTATCCAGTTAGTAAGTGACTTTATCACAAAGGCGGATGCGTAACAATTTGCAGGCTCTCATTGGACAATCGCTGAAGTTGCGCGTTAACTTCCAGGGCCATGGTTCCATGTAAACGGCAATCAATGCATGTAACTCTATGTGCAGTGCATGTGCAGTGGGCATGTTTTAAACTGAAGTGACGTCACCATTGTGAACCGGATATGCCCTCCGATAAGCAACATAGATCTGTATGTCCCTAAAATAAAAGTTTTCCCTTCACCGAAAAAACCACACAAGTTGAACGATTCTGTTTGAAACATGGAAAGTTATTATAAGCATCCAGTCCCACAAGTTATTGAATGAGCTTAAGAACATCTGACGTGGACCTCACACTATACAGAAACTTGATGACCACTGACAAATTGTGTTAGGTTTTTAAATGAGTTAAGTGTCCAGGGCTGAGTCGGTCAGGGGCTAGTCGGTCAGGGGGCTAGTCCATCAGGGAACAAGTCAGTCAGGGGGTGAGTTGGCTTGGAGATAAGCTGGTCAGGGGCAAGTTAGTATTAGTGGGCAAGTTCTCCAAGTAGCACGTTGAAGTTCGTCTTTGATTTATTGTCTGACAGGACAAGGAATCCTGGAAGGAACTAAAGCCAGCCTGTGACATTGCCAAGGAAGTACTCAAGCACCAGTATTATGCTCGACAGGTAACTACAGCAAATATGCTTTTGAAACAAACAGGAAAGCTGTGTTTATGCTGCTAATACTTTGCCTTGCATATCGTTAAGTTGTAATTGCTCTACTAAACGAAAAGATAAAAGGAAATTGTGTTTTTCATTATTCAGATGGCTAAAGACACAAAGCGAGACATACACAAGGAGCTTAATGATGTTGCTGATGGCGTCAAGGCTTCATTTGCTCATCTCCATGCTGTCTTACAACTCAGGTAGAGTCTGAGATACACTGGCATTCATCTTGTCTTGGAATCAACTACATGTAACATAGTTTTCACTTTGTAGTCATTTAATCCCAAAATGGAAACTTTGTGATGTAGAAATTTTCCTTTTTGGACACCCTGGATCTAGTATCTCTGAAGTAGACTGAACCAACATGTCTGTTGGCCAGGTTTTAGTTGCTTTGGTCCAGATAAGGGTTTTGTACTCTTTTATTTTTCCTTTCAAGTTGACAACATCCCGAGGCTTTTACTGCAGGTTCTAATAGTACATTAAGTCACATTCAGAGAATTTTTTTGCATGTTCAAAATTTTTTATGTGCGTGTGAAATGATGATTTGTGTTTCAGAGAGCATGCCTTAGTGGAGCAGATAGTTGGTGTTGCCTCTCAGCAGATCCAGTATATAGGTGCCATGTTGACTAACATTGAAGGGAATATCAGTATCTTGGAATCGGCTATCATAGGTAAAAATTTGTTCAGTGTTCCAGAGCATTTGACTTAAACTTATTTCTAAGAAGTTCATTAGGTGATTTACTTCCCATGATAGACCTAACTGAGGTTTGAAGTGGTCATAATTTTTACTTTGTTTAATTTCTGTCAGATGCATTGATTGGCCTTGGTGATGACGCTGTTATTCCTGCCAACATTACCAAGCTTGTTCATACCTTACAGTCATCACAGGCTTTGCCTAATCACATAGTGATTCCCAAATCAGAACAACAACAACCGCTGAGTTGTTTCACTTACAGCAGTGACACTGTCAGTAGCTTAATGACATTTGGGGCAGTCAAAATCTGCTCAGAGCCAAGGTAAGAAAAAATCAATCTTGTTGCATTTATTTCTTCCTTTAAAAAAAATCAGGAAGTATTTATCAAAAAGTAGCCCTTGAAGATCATATTGTAATACTTTTTTTCACTTGTGTGTGAGATAAAATTTGAGCAATGGTACCATGCAAAACATTTGTCAAGAGTGGCCAAACAAGTTTGAGTGTTTACTCTGACAGATTAGAACTAAAGACAGAGTCAGATCTTCCTGATGACTGGGAAGCACCTGTGATCAATGATGACATCTTAAACAATTCAGCTATCCACAACTACAAGAAGCAGAAAGAACAAAACAAAGCATTGTCGCCAAGCGGTAAGGAGAGTTTCTGTGATTAAATGGAACTAGATGAGGATTAAGGGAACCAAAGTCATAATTTATTGTCACTTCAACAGCCTAATCAGCTGTAACCCAAATTGCAAGAGAATCAAAATTAAATTTGTTTTTTCCATACTAGACTTGGTTCATGCAAAGTAATATTTGGTGCCTTTCATTCATTTCTTTTAATCATATTTATGAAGGTAAAAGCCAGAATGCAGCTGTACCAACAAAAGTTGGTGAAACAACCCCAACAGGCAAAGTGAAAGAAAGCAGACTTGTTCGGAGTCATCTGTCTCCCCGAGGATCAAGTAAATTGTCTTATTCTGAGTTATATTTCATCTAACTTGAAACCCTCTCACCTTATGGCTTAAAAAAAATGACAGCAGCTATGTGTCTTTCATAGGTTTCACAGAAAATGTTTTATTGGGGAGGTCACACATGGAAATTGTAAATATTGGAAGTGTGAACTGAAAATGTGTAGGTCCGTTTTTTTCGAAAGGTTTTCTAGTTTGTTGAGACATTTTTAATTCTTTACACAGACTCAATGGAAATCTGAACTTGTTCCCTTTCTTGTTAGATGTCCTAGGGCGTGAGTTAGTTCGAGTCACCCATATTCGCAACCCATGCTGTTTCTATATTCAGCGGGAATCCGACCAATCACAACTCAGTAACATGATGGTTCGCATCAACAAAGATTGCAAATCCTTCAAGGAATCTAACAGGTTGCCTGACAACCTGAGTGCTGGTAAGGAGGTTAAATGCTACTGTACTGGTTGGCACCCATTATGTGCTTTATACACTCACTTTGTATAGCAGGTGTTTTGTTCTGTTTATAATTAAACCTGATAATTTTCTACCCAGGTGCTATGTTGTGCTGTTTATATGAAGCTGATAAGACATGGTACCGGGTTCGAATCAAGTCAATCACTTACCCTGATCCAGAGGTCATATCACCCATTCCTACACCACCTCAGAGCCCCAAACAAACGCCAACAGAAACCCAAGGAGAAACAGCAACAGGAACTGAGGGGGCCAATGAGAATTACCTAGAGGTTGGTTCGGAGGTCGGGTCAGAGACCAGTCAAGATATTGTGTTTGAGGTTAAGCCTACTGTGAAACCAGATGGCAAGCTGGATGTTAAGCCAAAGGTCAAGGTCAACAAATCCAGAGTGGAAGTGATATACGTGGATTATGGAAATAGCGAAACGGTTCCACTCTCCAGGTATATATTTTGTTTTCAACTTGTAGTTCAAAGATATCAAGGTTTTGATTGGGCGACTTAAATGAAGGATATATAATTTTTCTGACTCTAATAAAAAGCTGTCCTTGCTCAAGAAATGTAAAGATTTGTTTTTCTCTAACAGTTTGTGCCGATTGAAATCTAAACACCATAGCATACCTGACTTGGCCGTGTGTTGCTCATTGACAGACATAGTACCAACCCGTAAGGTAAGACAAAACTCGGCAGTAATGTTGACGTACTCTGCATTTAAGAGGATGAGCTTCACGTTTTTATTGCCATAAATTTAGATTACGGCACAAGCTGATCTAAATCATTTCCTCAGCTCATCGTCGTAATATGTAGCCAGTGCCTGAGTTAAAAATTGAAAACTTTTCAAAAACAATTTGGTTCCTTATCTCCACATGTTTTTCTCCTAGACAACGTTGTGTATAGAAAATGCCATACATTTTGAACACACAACTTTGTTGTTTAACTTGATTAAAAATAAACTCTTCCCATTTGTTGGTTTTAGTCTGGTCGCTGGTCACTGGAAGCAGTGCATTCCTTTGCCAACATGGTTGGGGACAAGCCTGTTTATATGAGTGTGAGTAAATCAAGATTGTTTTCATTTTTGTTACAGTCAAAATTGCTTTCTTCAACTTTACATTTGTACACAACTTTACAGATTCTCTCTGGCATACTTAATCAAGGTACGATGTGGATTTCTACATTATCCCTTTATGTAGTCAACTCTTGTTCTTATAACTTCCCTGACTGTATTGTCATTGCATTTATAATTTGTGGTAGATTCTTGGCCATTCAGGAGCAACCCTCTACGTGGATCTTCACAAACCTCCTCTGTTAGAGGTTGAAGATGACATGCCCATATCCCTCCGAGATGCTTTGGTTTTCTTGGAACTTGCCTGCTTTGTATCACCAGAGTCTGTTCCAGAAGGTAAGACTTAAATGTGACAGTTAAGTTAATTTCTCCGTGGAATGCATTTCATGCTAATTAATTGCAAAGAGGGATGATTTCTTGTCATAAATCTTTTTTTGCGGAATAGTTTCCTTTGGTGGAACATGTTATTTTACTGATATTTTCACAATATAGAGTGAGTGGTTGAAATTTTCACTGTTTCCTTTGTACAGCATCTGCAGTGACTGAGGAATACCTTACATGGTCAGTTGTAATGTAAATCAATGAACAATTTGATATTTTGTCCTTATAGCTGCACCCTCTAGAGGGCCTCCTCTGAAGTTCATTGCAGCAGATCTTCCAGTTCAAGGCGAGGAGATCTTAGTCACTGTTAGCCACTTCCAAGATCCTGAGTGCTTCTGTGTACAAGAGGTCAGTCAAGGCAGTTTACAGCTTGTTATCCTGATGTGAGGAAAACAGATGGAACTAGATGTTTACCCTAACAGTCGTGAACCTAAGGAGCTCTTGAAGTGCCATCCGACTTTCTGAGATCCTGACGTTTTTTCTTGGCATGAGGACATCATATAGGCAAGATGTCGGCACCCTGAGATAATTTCTCACGAGATGATGACATCCGTGAGATAAGTTATCATGAAATGACATGCCAAAAGTTGAATGGCGACATACTGAGATAATTTATCACAGGATGAAGACATCGTAAATGTCAATAATGACATTATTTGTCAATGAGTTTTGTGACAAAACATCTTGAAAACGTACAGGTGGCCTGAGGTGCTTCTGATTTTCAAAAAATTGTCCTCCTGTTGCCATGCCTGATATTGATTAGATTGACAAAATGTCATGATGTCTCACCACCTGTTACAAGTAGTGAAGTAGACATCACATTTGTTGGATGATGACATCCGGAGATAAAGATTATCTTAGGGATGTCATCCTCCAACTGTTAGGATGTCGTCATCCTGTGATGAATAATCTCAGGATGTGGAAATCTCGCCTTTTATGTCATCATCCCAAGAAAAACTACATCAGGATCTGAATAAGTCGGATGGCACTTCCAGATCTCTGTATGAACTGGCCAAAAGTTGGATTCAGGACTCTTAATGTTCAATATGTGAATTTGAAAAATCAAGACTCTGTACTAGGATGGGTATTCTTAATCAGTGTCAACAAAATGAGTCTGTAATCTGTACTGTGTACATCATTGTTCTTGCATGTCCCTCACAAGATTGGAGAAGATTGTGAATATCTGCTAAAGATGATGAAGGATCTTCAAGAATTCTACAACAGGCCTCTGGATGATAGATGGAACATTTTGTGCCCGAAGAAAGGAACCATCTGTGTGGCTCACTTCTCTGAGGATAATCAATGGTCTAGAGCTGAGATTGTTGGTGAGTTACTCCCAGATTGTTGGTGAGTTACTCCCAGATTGTTGGTGAGTTACTCCCAGATTGTTGGTGAGTTACTCCCAGATTGGAAAAGGAGCCAAAAGACAAGAATTGTTTCTTGGAATCTTTCTTAACCCAGTGATTTGTAATTACGTTGGAGTAATACATTTAATTTGCTTGCAAAATGGTTGTAGATTTTTGTGAACTAGACCATAGCACTCTGTTGTTGATTACATAGATCTGCCTGGTAGTCAGCAAGTGGATGTATTGTATGTCGACTATGGCAATTATGAAAGAGTTCATTGCTCCAAATTACGGAAGATATCTAAGAAGTTCCTCAAACTGTGTATGCAGGTAGGGTTTGTTTGTTGGTCTTTCTGTCAGACTTAGAGGATGTTTCAGCATTTATTTCTTACTCTTTCTTCAGCTTTCATCATATGTTTCAATATTTCAACAAATCTGAACCACAAAAACAGGATTGCAGTAAAAATAGAACTTAAATTACCAATCAGCAACATCAGTGGGAACCTGCTTGTTGTATTGTGGATTGAGAAGTTTAACCCTAATTTTAAAGTTTTTAACTGCTTGGGTCTAGGCCCTGCCTTGTTCTCTGGCTGACATTGGTCCCAAGGACCCTGAGAAAGGATGGACAGCAGAAGAAAACGATGGATTTGGTACCATCGTTCTCACCAAAGCCCTGAGAGCAACTGTCAAAGGTATGAATAGAGCAACACTGTAAGAGATCATTTGAAGAAACTTCAGCCCATATCAGGTCTTAAGGGCAGCTATTGTTAATGACTTGCAAACATTGCTGTTCCAGTGATTGAACCTTAATTGCACAGCGATTACAAGCCAAGGGATTCATTTGGAGGTGGTTGGTTTTTATCATCAGTTTTGTTTTTTGATTCTTCAGGTATCCAAAAAAGGAGGCTGTCAATCATTTTAGTTGAAGACAGGCAAGATAGGGAGATCAACATTAATGCATTGCTGGTTCAGAAAGGATTTGCTCAAAGCACTGGACCTGGGTAGGGATGCTGACTAATTCATCTGTGGTTGAGTTTTAATCATTTGTCTGTTTGTCTTCTCTGTTTTGGCAGAGTTTAGTGTTTGTATGTGCAGAATGGTCAGTTGAATACACTGGCTGACGTCCAGCCAGCCAACAGTCCATTCCGAGTTGATGCTGATGCAAACTGGTTGATTGGATTTAATCGCTGTTTGGCAGAAACGTTTACTTGCTTATCTGGTCCTTGTTACGTGTGGATGCCTATTATGTTGGTTTGTAGCTAGCTGTTTGATCAGTAAATTAGTTGGCCTAGTGCATGTACCCAGTCTTGGAACTAAGCATTTTTTTCTCTGTCTGTAAACATGTTCTGTATCTATAACCAACTTTGATCTTCTCTTTAGATCTGTCAGCGCAGCTATCATCTTTGACATTCCTCACAGTGACTTCTCTGACGACGACACATTGAAAAATGAAGGAACACCATCAACAGATTCTGGTACTGACACTCAAGCTAGCATTCCTAAGACTAATGGAGCTGCTAGACCCTACACTATCACCTCTCCGTCCAAGTCACAGCCATCCTCCAAGCTTAGCTCACAAGCTCCAAGCTCACAGTACACATCAGTTCACATTAGTCATGTGGAGTCACCAGCTTGTATCTACATTCAACTTTCAACAGCTAGGAAAGATGGATTAGACAGGTAGGTGTGAGGGATGGGAAGAAAGTGTTGATGTGGAAGTAATAAAAATAGGGGGTACGTATGGGTTAGGTGCAGAGTGCAGCAAGGGGTGCAGGTGGGGTGCAGGTAGGGTAAGGGAAGGGGTGTAATTAAGGGAACAGTACAGGAAATGCGGCCAGAAAGGGTTGTTCAAAGCTGTATGCAGTCGAACCTCAGTAATAAGAGCACTGTTAATACAAGATTCTGCTTATAACAAGGAAATGTTTAGGTCCCACTCTTTTGTTTTTTATTGTTTTCATTCCTGGTAATGCAAGGTTCCTGTTATGACAAGGTAATTTGCCAAGTCCGAAATACCTCTTATTAACGAGGTTCGAGTGTAGTACCTGAAGGCTTGAGCAGGGGCATAAGAACAGGTGTGGGCAGGGATGGAGGATGGACAAAGGGAGTTTATTACAGTGTCCATAGTTGACAGTGTCTAGATTATGGGGAAGAGCTGTCAAGGGAGTGCCCATGATATTCATGAACAAACACGCTGGCAAACATGCCATTTGTAGCATTGCACTCCTTGTCATAACCGAGTCAGTCCATGATGGAGGAGAAAGTAGAGATGCGCTATTGCAATTTACCATCTCATAGCTTACTGGAAACCATGACGCTGACCTACAAGCAGTTGGAATCAACGGAAGACATTGTTTGGCAAGAAGGAGATTCGTGTAGTGCATTGCTTATCAGAGAAGGAGTGTGGTGTAGAGGACGTATCAAGACAGTGCTACCGGATGAAAATGCCATTGTGAGTATGGGATCAGGTGATTGGGATAATCAGGTGATTGGGATCAGGTGATTGCTTGTCAGGAGTTACTAATGTAGGAAAGCTTTCAAAACAATGACCGCTTTTATGTACTTTATTCAGTTTGACCTGTAGAGATTCTGAAAGTGCGATACACTGCCTTTACACATCGTTTGGAACTATTTTTCATGAACCACTCATGTTGGAGGTCATTGGATGAGGTTGGAGGTCATTGGATGAGGTTGGGGGTCATTGAGGAAATGATGATCTGATTGATGTCTTATTCTGTGCCCAAATTAATCTCATTCTATGTCTAAATACATGTATATTTTAGCAGTACCTGAACTTAAATTGTCACTCACGCATGAACCTCCGAGTGAGTTATGACAGGTGTCAGTTCATTATATCAATGACAATACTTACAGTCTAGATATCAGTATTCATTTCAGTGTAGTGTGAGGCTAGCTTGATCTTCTGGACTCTAAATAACTAATTGAACAATACCCATTTCCCAAAATGTGAATCAGTTGATATTAGGTGAAAGAAAGCCCTTACTGGCTTGAAATTAGCAAGGTGTGAAAGGGTAGAGAACTTGCAGCAATTCATCTGTTGGCAGCGTTTGCAAAGATAGTGAGCCCTCTAGGGATTTCAGTTAACTAGGCCCTGAGGTTAAAAGGAGAGCATAATATTAGGTGTTTAGTTTCTGATCTGTTTGGCGTGAAAAGCATCTGGGTTGGGTTCTTGCTGCAATTCCTTCTGGTTTTTAACACCTCGGTGTTATGTAATAGGGCCGGTTATGGGTAAAATTACCATTATATAATGGTCAAGGAAAGTGAAGGGTCTAGGAACATGTGTACTCCTCAGACTCTAACTATTTGGGGGACATTTTCAGTCCAAAATAAATTTAAGCGGGCTCATTGAAAGAGTTTCTGAAGAACACTATATCCACCCAGCAATGATTGAATGAGTCTGAGAAAATAAGAATGATTGAACATGTGTACTCTTTATGTTTCAACTTTTTCGATGAAATTTTCAGACCAAAATCAATGTAAGTGGGTAATGGTATACGTCTACTGTAATTGATATGTACATTTAAAGAGTTTTTGAATGATATTCTTTCCACCCAGCAGTGATTGAATGAGTCTGAGAAAATAAGAAGGATCAATCACTGATTTTGTGACCGGCCTAAGGGAGAAATCATAGCATAGGGTTACTAGGGACAGATGAAGAGTGTTGTGATATGAAAGAAGGAAAATGTGGTGATTGAACAAAAAGTCCAAGAAGTTTTATGATTTAGAAGTGATAATTATTGATGCTGAGTATTACTTGATTATGACAATGCGGAACTATTTCCTTGTAATGTTGCTGCTTCAAGCACTCATCACAAAAGAGAGAAATATTAAAGAGTTACTTTATTACAAAGGAGGTAGTTTCACATTTCAGCACGGTTTCCATTGAGAAGTCTGAAAGAGCTCCTGCCCAAATTAAGTACTATATTGGTATCCTGATCATGCAACATAAGACTGTATGGTTGTTTGTGAAGCAGGCTTGGGTTAATGTTGTAAAGAAATGTTTTAGATATCTTGGTGTGATTCTAGATAGGGTCAACGTTAAGTTTATCCAGTGTGTCGTCAATGGCTGTCAAATACCAGTGTATCAAGTTTGTTAGGGTACCCATGTTGCAACAATTGACCAGTGCTGCCGCTTTGTGGTAGATGCAAAAGCGCAGTGAACGTGATACTGGTAATCAAGCGCATTCCACCATATTACTTTCACCCGCGCAATTGATGACGACTTTTAGCTAAAGAGCATGGCAGTAGGCCTCAAACAGTCGCGCGGTGGTGCTTTTGTGCTTGTAGAAATTGGCCGGATGTGTGGGAAAAATTGATCCAACGGCAACTGCTTTGTTTGAGATTCGTATATGAAAGACAAGCTTTTTGAGAAAATAAAGCGATGACTTACTGCTGTGCATGTCTTTCATGTTTCTGCCACCGTGTTTATAGATTATATGCTGGATGCATTTAGAAGCGATGTACCATCTCCAAATCCTCTTTTGCCAGCTGACCATATCAAGTGAATTTATTGATTTGAGTCAGGATTCCGAGTTTTGATAAATTAACAAAGTGCTGTCAATACTGATAATATTTTATACTGTTCTGAGTGCAATAATATTTTGAAAGTTTTGTTGTTCTGAGAGGATAGGAGAGGTGCAAGCAGTTGGGATCATATCATTGTCTTCAGTTGAAATCTAACTTCTGTCTGAAGAGAACGCCTTCAGGTTCTTAATTGTTGCTTCAAAGTTCCTTGACTGCCTTGGTTGCTTGTACCATGCTTGCTCCTTTGTCTAGTTTAAAACAAAAGTTAGACACTCCTGGTCATGCCAAAGTCAATGAAGCAGGATTTATCTGGACACAGATTGCTCTACTGATCAGCACTCTTACCTCTGTGGTAGAGATGTGCTGTAAATGAATAATGAGCCAAGACTCAATGAACCAAGGGGTGGATCTAAAGTTTGCTGCGAGCTTTTCTACAAGATGTAGGAGATACCATCTGATAAATTGTGTCTCTATAGGGTATTAGATGTTGAAGTTAAATATTGACTTAGCGGTGTTCAACAGAGAGAGTTGTTTGCTTGTTATGACCAGTATCTATGACAGATTATTTGATGTACTTGTCTGGGTGTAATAGCTAGGCGCAAGGAACCTGTGTCGAATAAAACGTGGATAGATCCATGTCGTGTGTGTGATGAACCTAATAAATCTTGCCTGTGTTTGCTGCTTGTAATGACTGTCGGAAATTTTTCTGGCTTTTCTCAATCAACTTTTTCCAGCTAGGATAACTGATTGATTTGTTCCCAAAAGATAGATTTTTACTTTTAATTGCTAAGACCTCTTGAAGGTACTTATGAATGTAAAATTGATTGTGGCATGTTTGTTACCAAACTTTTACGATCAGTGCAACTTTTCCCTCATGCAATTTGTTTTAATACTTTTGCAATTATTGTTGTATTGTCCTAGATTCTTTTCACTGACTACGGCAACACAGAGGTTGTGTCATTCAGCAACATACGCCCCCTGTTGGCTAAGTTTCAGGATGATCCGCCATTTGCAATCCAGTGTCACCTTGCTGATGTCATACCAGGAGGGGATAAACAGAAATGGACCAGGACAGCTTGTGAATTCCTTGCGGCCACGTTGTCAGACTTAGAATGTGTCATAGTCAAGAAGGTTAGTAGACTGGTGCCTTGGCATTCATTGATATGAGTATAGGGTCAGTGATATAAAGACGAGTAAAAGCTGGTGACCTGACATAGGTGTGTAGACATGCAGTGGTTTGAGACTAGTGGCCTGACCTCATTGATACCAACACAAGTACAAACTGGTGTCCCGACTCATATGTTTCCATGTGGTTCCATTTCCTTTTCCAGGGTGACCTGCAGAATGGCTCTCTTCCCATAGACCTTCTCTATGAACGTTCCATTGAAGAGAAACTTGAACAACAGACAACGGAGGATTTTGGTAGCATTTCCAAGTTGCTACTTCTTAAAGGACTAGCTTTGCCAGTCAGGTATGAGTTGAGAGTGCCCCTTATAGTTAACTTGCAGGTTGTATATCGTCTGAATTCTTCATCATTCATCAGCCATCAGTGCAAAATAGAAAATATTGTAATGTTTTGTTGCTACCTAGTTAGTGGTCTTAATCGAAATGTCATTTTGCATTCTTACTGATTGGATAGAAACTTGAGTTCAAACCAACTTATTACCTTTATAGGTTTATGGAGCATCTCATTGTCTGGAACTTACATATAGGAACAGCAGAAACTTCGAGCATTAATTTGAGTTCTGTGTGGTTTTTCTTTTCAGTAGGCGTGTTCCTGCAAGGTCCTCCACATCACCACCCTCAGATCAACAGCTGCCTACAAAGAGTTCCTCACCCCATAAACCATCTGACTCCTCAGTGGGTGGTCCCACCTCCAAGTCCCAGGATAAACCTTCCCAGCATGCTTCAGCTGGTTCATCTCCAGGAGTCAGCCCTCAATTGACTGTTTCACAGTTTGAATCAGCTGAAGAAGAAGGGGACTTTCCTCGATATCTGTTGCCACCATTACCAACAAGTGGGAGACTTGATCTGGTGATCACATACGTCAGCACTGATGGAATTATCTCGGGATTGGAAGCCAGCGAAGGTGAGCTTCTACTGAAAAGTTACGGCTGGCTTGGTTGACTTGAGTCAAGTTCTGTGACAGACCAGTCAAAATTACTTATATTATGGTACCATGTATTCAAGGTAATCTGTGCTTGAACGTGCTTGATTCTGAACTAAGAGTCATGCTGCTGGTAACTAATAATTAGCAAAACTGACTGACAGAATATTGTCCTTGTAAACCAGCCTTGCATGACATGGAACTTTTAGAACTCCTGGTTTTCTTGAACTTGGTTATCGTTTCAAAGCATAAAATATTCAATGTCTTAGACCAGAATTTCCTCATCATTTTGTAAAATATGATGTATGATGTATCTCCCTCGAGAAGAAGCACTCCCTCAGTGATTGAAGAGAACCATGTTGGTGGAGAGTGTTCATTAGTTGGTAGGGACGTGAGCACACCGCATGCATTTCATAGTCATTAGTGAACCAGCAAAGTGCAGTTCCTGTCAAGGAGCTTCCATTACTAGGAAAATAGCGCCCTCCTTGGCCCCGCCCAGGGCCCATAGCTCCAGTCTTACTAAACCCTTAATACATTGTGAATGAAAGGCAACCATTTTTGGCACTTCTGAATGCAGTTAGCCTACATTCTTAAAACTCTGTCTTGGCAGGCACCATTTGTTCCTGGCTGGTAGAGAAACAAAGCTTGCAACTTTTTATAGACATGGACACAACCTCTTTAACTCCTAAGCATCTTTGGATCCACATTTGAATGTATCTGCTAAAAGCCCTTATTGGTTTGACTGTGGAAGTCTTTTTATTGTTTCAGTTGATACATTCCGGGATGTTATGGAGAGACTACAAGCAGCCAATTCCATATCTCAGCCGGTGCCGATGTCTAAAGATCTGCGAGAAGGACAAGCAGTATGTGCACAATTCCAAGAGGATGGACTGTGGTATAGAGCAAGAATCACAAGGGTGCATGCAGACGCTGCAGAGGTGAGTTATAGTTTCAGTGTCAGCCTGTGTCCACTCTCGTAAGATGTTCAAGAAGAAAAATCTTCATAAATTTAACTGGTTTTGGTGTAAATCTCTTATGTTTGTTGTGGCTTCTTGAGGGAGAAAGTTATCATTTTTTTTTATTCAATATAAAACCAGAGAAACAAGGCGATATGAAAATAAAAATATGGAAAAATCTGAAGATTAAGAATCTGAAATCCAAGAAGCTTTGCAGTGTATTTTTTCAGGAAAATTCAGATTTATTCTGACTTCCTACATCATTTCTCTTCATCTGACTTCCAAATGGCTAAGTGAGTTGAGTTGAGTGGTTGCAGTACAATTATCCTATTACAATCTGAAAGTCTTTGGCATTCGGCACATCTTAAATTTCACCAGAGGGGCAGGAAAGATATGGATGCACTCTAAATTACGCCTTTCAAATTTGCATCAAATGACACATTATCTGAACTAGAAAATGAATTCTTAAAGTAGAAACCATACTTAAAAACCAAAGGCACTAAGTTTAAAGCCAGGTTTGTAGGACAAGATATTACTCAGTACTCTGTTCATTCAGAACTCCAAGAAATAACTTAATAATATACAGTGTATCAAGATTAAAGAAAGAGTCAGAAATGCATCGACATTGTGGATCAGCAATATTCTTGTGTTCTTTTGATCCGATACAAATCTTGTTTGTTTCTAGCGCTTTCCCCATTTTATCTCCTCGCAGCAAATCTCACCATCACCGTCCCTTCTAAATTGAACTCTTATTTGAATTGTTTTCTTTGTCTCATTACTGCATCAATAGCATGTAGAAATGGTATCAGAATCCATCGTGTGACTTTCAAAGATTCAGGATCTTTGAAAACAAATTTAATTCCCTTGAAACTCGTTAATAATTACCTCAGTGTGGGTGGTTTGTGCCGGATGGTGATAAGACAAATCATGCATTTTAATGACAGTCTTGTTATGCTCTTACTACAAAAGCGATTTATCATTGCCTCAGATTTTAAAGCCGCTTTTCTATCAACCTCATTACAATCCTATTTGCATCGAATTATTCATGGTAAAATGTCTCAAAATTTCTCAAGATGAAATAAATTCATAATCTACTTGAATTGTATAAAAGGAGAGACTTTGATTAATATTAAAATGTATGGGGGAGGTTCAGTTAGGGGACAGTGTGAGAGTGCACACAAACCTCCAACATACATGTACCTTAGATGCAGGGATCTTATTTCTTTCTTCAACTGGTTTGAATCTCCCCAAGGGAGTCATTGATAGTGTCATCAGGTTTTATCTCCCAAGTTACTTCACATAATCCCTGGGTGTTACTTGGAGGTCTTTGTACTGGGTCTTTTCTCTCATCTCATAACAATGCCCTTCTCCCCTCACTTCTAGAACTAAATAAAAAATTCCCAATGGAATTACAGGGCAAGAGAGAATGTTCCATAGATTAGATTGGATTTTTCCATTTCCCTATTTGAGGTTTTGACCTGGTTTTTGAGTTGCTGGACAATTTTATTTGTGGCCAAAGACGCTGTACTTGATTGAGTGAATTCCCATGGAACTGACCTCAATTTGTCAGACACTTTCATTGGGATGAAATATCCTGAACTAGCCACGATTTCTATTTTCCTGTGAAGAAATCTTACAAATCATTGATGTGAACCATCTGACGAAGTTATTACAAACATGTGCTTCCTTAACCTATAAAATGCAGCATTAGCAAAAACTTGATATCAACTAAAATGTGGTGTGGTGTACAGAGTAATGATTTTGTCCTTTGCTGTCATTTCAACGTACATGTACCTTATTCTTTAGCTTGTCACGATCAAATTACATGCACCTGCTCCACAATGGCTACGTATTGAGAGAAAATTTTAATGAAAGGGCTACTGAATGAATTTTATACTTTTCTGCAAGAAGGTGTAGCTGTTACAGTGATGGGAATGACTGATGCTGGTAGTTTGACATGTACATGTATATTGTGGGTTTTTTGTCTTGATGTTGTGGACTGTAGTTTTCCTCATGCCCTAGGAATTGCTTCATTAGTTCCTTTGATTGCATTTTCCAGTAGAAGCCTCATTTTGCTTAAAATGCCCTCAACTTTTGTGAATCTTTATCTTTGCTCAGCATAAACCCTTACCGTTGTTAATCTTCCACCTGTTGGGGGGATTGTTAGGGTTCATAAAGTTTACACAGGAGGGGAATTCTAAAGCCTTTAGGAAAAACAGTGGAATAAAGCATGCCATATCATAAGACCATAAACTCTGACTGATGTTGGCTTAGGATAGCTCTGTCAGTGCACCAGTAATTGAAATTACATCTGATTGATTCCTCAGTAAACCAGATCATAGATAAGCCTTACTGGAAGACTTCTGGATGAGCTTTCAAATGAAAAATCCTACTAACTGTCTGGAAAAAAAATTGAAGCCAGCTGACACCATTGGTGGATGGTTGATAGGTAATGTAGGGCATCAGGATGATATGAGTTGTAAACGATGGATGATTTGATCATGGAACTAATAACTTGCAGTGTAGGAGCACCTGCTTGTTAAGTCCAGTATGCAGTCATTTCATAGCATTTGTTTTTTTACTTTAATGCTTTCGTCTTTAACCCTTGTCAATGCCCTTTGTCACCAGTGTTAAATTCTGTGATCATTTTAAAACAATCTCGTAAGGGGGATTTTGATAAAAATATTTACGTGTAGTTGCATCTTAAAAAAAACTATTTTCCTACAATGAATATAAATGGTTGTATTAAATTTCCAATATTGCTTGTGGTGGAATAAATTGCGTGGTCTTTTGATGATGGCCTTCTTTTATTGCAAGAAGTGCTCTACTGACAGAGTGAGTTTTACATGTAGTTTTAAAGGCTGGAATGCATGTGAGAAAAATATCACCCTATTCTTGATAGAGAAATACATTTACTGGGTCATTCTATAAATTTGGGGTCCAAAGTGTGACATTTTTCTGTCCATGTTACCTTTGACATGTATACCATCTGACAAGTTTGACAAGCGATGTATCACTGACATTGATTTCAAACGTTTGTTATTTGCTTGGCAGGTAATTTGCAGTACTTATTCAGTCTTGGAAATTAAGCAGTGAGTTCTAAACATAAAAAAATCATATGCCATATATAACAGGGAAAGGAAAAAAAATTGGACCCCAAATTTATAGAATGGCCCATTTACATGTAACGCATCATTTTTATGAAGGTTTTTTCGTAGTTTGGTTTCTCTTCCTTTTTTTCAAGAGTGATTCTATTGAAAAAACATCTTCTTTTCTTCTGGATAGGTGCACTATGTAGATTTTGGTAATTCAGAGACTGTCCCTTTCCCAAGCATCCATCTGAAACCATTTAAGTTGGACATGCCTCAACAGAGCAGAGATTGTATTCTAATTGGTCTTCGACCGGTAAGTCTCAAATTAGAACTAAATTTTGGCAAGATTCTTGAAGGTTGAACTCTTTCTACCCCTGACTGACAGGCTGCTATTCTGACCTAACTGGGATCTCTCTAAAGTTTAAGCTTATAGATACATATTCTCTGCTTCTTGTCAGGGACCAAATCATACATCTCCCATTTTTCAAGAAAACAATTGTTTTGAGACAGCAAGACTTGTAAACTGGTACCTTTTTTCTTGATATATTTAGATGGCACTTCTTTGATATTTTTATTCAACCTGAAATTTGGTGCATGCAGTACCTGCACATGACTCACACACTCTTATCAGATTCAATTACAATTACAATGAGTCTTCTTGTGTGGATTTTAATGCATTGACTTGCTGTCTTTGAAATGTTGATATTGACTAATGCTACATCTTGAGATCCATTTTGAAAGGCTTCATCTCCATAGTGCTGGTCCCCAGAGGGTCCCTAGAGGATCTTAGTCCATTAAGTCTGATTCTGTTGCAGTAGTTTTAGCAAAAGGCTTTTGCAGTGGAGAAAATATAGTTTAACAATACACACACTCAAGTGTGTATTTGCCTGCAACTGGGGACCCCCTATTGTTCCTCTTTTGTTTTTACTTTAACTTAGAAGACCACCCATATGTTTTGTACACAATTGTCAATCGGGGACCCTCTGTCAGTCGGGGACCTTATTGTCCTCTATTGTTCAGGGTCCCCAATTTAATGCAGACACAAACTCTTTTTAAATCAAGTTTGGCCATTACTTTTAGTGAAATGTTATGAAGACAGTTTGTTGAGAAGACATTTCATAGACAACAGACCAATCTTGAGACCTCCTTGTGATCATGCTCCTCTTTCTATTCAAATCTCTTCTGGTTTCTTACATTGTGTTAATCTTGCCTTGGTAATTTCCTGAAATTAATCTCCCTTTTCCTAAAGATTTCCACATACATGTACATGTACCGTACCAGTGTAATTTTTTGAGAATTTTTTTAATTTGATTTCATTTTTCCAAGCACAAATCTGGATCCCCATGGTGACGGGTGTTGATGCATTCAGGATTAGGCTAGTAGCTGTAGTATGCTGTATAGTCTTACATTTACCTGTAGGGAGTGATGAGCTGTACACTCTGCATTTTAATCCAACCATAAATCTCCCAGGCCGTCCTCAGGATACAACATGAGACGTTTTGTAAAATTTCCATAGGGAGAGGAGGGATTCAAGCTCTAATTCCATTTTTTTGGTCACCAACAAGACGTGAGATTTCAAACAACATGTCCGGAAGCAACGTTCCTCTCAATTCGCTTTGCTACTGTCTGTGCTTTCGTCCATTTTTGAATTGAATCTGGTGGCTCAAAATCCAGGCAGTTCTGCTGTACCCGGTATTTAAAAATTTTTCAATGGAATTAACAAAATGATTGTCACAATTTGACAAATGATTCATGTTTATTAATTTACCGAAATTAAACCCACAGTTCAAAACTGCTGTTATTTTTTGTCTTTTACTGGGGAGGGCGGGTTTCAAGGCATTTGTTTAAAGAAAATCATAGCATATCGATTCATATTTTATACAGGTAATTCTATGGTGCCATTCTAAGTATATTATGTGTGTTGACTACTACCTAAATTTGGGGGGGGACAACTTTTGCAGAAACCTCCAAGCTCTTCATGGCCTGTCACAACAATCCAGTTTCTGTTAGAGACCCTTGTGGAACAGTCATGCACAGCATTGATTAAGGTAAGAATGGATTTTGGAAGAGTAGTATTTATCTACACGTATTACTTGTGTGATTTCATCCAAGTAAACAATTAACAATTTCCTCAGGGATAACAGAACACTTCTGTATAAACTTATTGGGTCCTGCTGGTTAACAACCTGTAATAACATTAAATAAATGAACAGTTTGATCAAATGATATTTGTTCTTAAATGTACAGAATTAAATGACTAAGGTCATGCTTTTAAACAGATTTGTGTGGGGATAATGAAACACAACTTTTTCTGTTCATCAAGAAATACATGTATATTAGCTTGCTCTTCCTGGACAGTTCTCCCAAACATTGATGATCTTGTTTGTCTGCCCTTGAAGGAATGAACCTTTGTGGAAATATGTTGATAAAAATAGAGTAAATACATTGACTAATGGATCCATTAAAATGTGGCAGGCCAGGTTTCTTCATTCATTGTAATATGGTCCATTAAAGCTACTTTGTACACATCTATAAGGGAGCTGTTGTCAGCAAGTCAGTTGTTTTCACTCATTCAGGGAAAAGTGAAACCTGTCATTACTGTCGACCTTGAGTAGTGGTTGACTTAAGAACGACCTAATTTGTAAAAATGGATGATAATATTTGCCAGACTTGTAAGGTTTCTACATTTAAGCGCAGTCAATTCTGTATTGTACTTTGTCAGTCTTAGACGCCATTCAAGACCGGATCAGCAAAATGCTGATAATTTTTGAGCTGAACCCCTTCATAAATACTTTTTGAGTCACAAAGTCAAAGTCATAGGTTGAAAAATTATGAGTTTCAAATGATTTTGTTCGAGAACTCTACATGTACTTCTTTGTTTTTCTAATCCCCTTTTAGCAATGGTTTGTTTCTCTCATGAGTAGTCATAAACAATATCCTTATATGTAGACTTGTGTATGTGTAGCACAAACTGCATGAAATGAAGCACAGTCAGCTGTGCCATATCATCCATTTAAGACAAGCCACCTGACAGTCTCTAGACCAATAGGGATGGCTAAACTGTTTTACATATTCATGAATAAGATTTTATTCTGAATATTTATCTGGTTACAGTCCCTTTGCAAAAAAGGAGAACCCTTGAAAGTGGATCTGCTGTTACCAACTGGACAAAGTATCAACATGGTTCTTGTAGCAGAGGGATTAGCTGAAAATGAAGACAATGATGATGGGAGTGAGAAAAGCTGCCCCTTTTCTGAAGTGGAAGCGTCTAGAGATGTTGCCACGTTGACACCCAATGGTAGAGTAGTATCCCCTGAAATGGGTGTGGCTATAGCAGGATTGGAGGTGGAGTACAAGCCAATGAGGTTGCCAGCCAAAGGATCTCAATTGGCTGTATCAGTGACACACATCAACCAGCCAGACATGGTAATTGGATGAAAAATCTCTCATGGCCACTTCAAATTATGGTCAGTCATCTTTAGTATCAACACTTGCTACATCATAACAGGCTTATGTGTTAATGACGTCAATCTTTGTTCACATGTGTACTTTCCTATGGAGCCAGTTGGGGCCCACGGTCCGCTAAGCACGATGGGAAGGCACACACAAAAACAAAGTGTGGTATCATTAGTGCAGAGGTGAATTTATGTTTTAATATGTTTGTTCGTTCTGTAGGTTTACATACAACCATGGGCAGATCATCACTTTGGCGATGGCCCAGTCCAACTGGAGACATATCATCAACTTGCTGAGTTGCAGAGAATGTCAGCTGACCTAAACAAGATGGCTCCCACTCTACCAAGTGTCACCAACCCCCAGATAGGTAAGCCTTTATTCTAAATTACTAAATTGATATGTATCGATACAGCTCAGTCCCAGCCAAAACCAGCTCAGCTTAGCCTAGATTAACCCAGTGCTGCCGAACTCAACTCAACCCAACCCAATCAAGAGTCAAAGATCAGCCCAATTCTGACCAGACCAACTCAACCCAACTTGGTCCAACCTAGTTCAACTCCAACTCAGTCCAATCTAGTTCAACTCAAACTCAGTCCAACCTAGTTCAACTCAAACTCAGTTAACCAAGCCCAGCCCCACCCTTAACTCAACTTTTTTCAGTCTAACTCAGATCAGCCAGTTGACCTTATAACCCAGCCTTCTGTTAAAACCTAAATTAACCCAGTCAGAGTCCCATCCAAACCATTACTGAATCATAAAAATGATGCCCAATCCTAAGTACTAGCCCATTTTATAGTAATGTTAAAAAAGTATACAAATACATCTTACAGTGCAGAAAAACTAAAAAAAAAAAAAGATTGCTTCAAGTTATTAAGTGCTTGCAGGGAGAAGAAAAAGATTGCGGGTGTTTTTCCCAAGAGCTTGCATTTTAAAACTTGTTAAGAAGCAGTCTTTTCCATTGAACCTGTCTCAAATTCCCCCGGAAATGAACCAAATCAGAAGCAAGTGTGTTTTCATCTGAATATCACCTTACAGGGATTTCCCACAAGTCATATTCGCAAGTCATAAAGTGAATAATAAATAAATTAGTGAGGAAAAATCAGCACATGTAAGAATTCTGTTACTTTGGCCTTTGTAGGAATTTTGCTGTGGGGAATAATTTAATCCATTGCTTGGCTACAGCAAACAGACAGTTAGCATCACTCTGGAAATGACAACGTCATTTTTATTTAGAAGATAGCAGAAACAAGGTGGGCTCCCCCAACTTTGAACTCATTGCAAACCCCTCCTTCAAAAAAAAAAAATCAGTTGTCAGATATAATACCTTTTTAGGAGTGATATCTTATGCCCATCATAGGACCTGGTCTTTCATCTCATTGAACTGTATACAAAGTACTGCCTACATGTATAGAAACCTTTGTCATCTTTTCAGTAGATGTCATTATCTCACAAGACCAAACGGTGTATTAAAAAGAAATTCCTACTCTGTTTGTGTCAGGTTTTTGCTCCTCAGGGAAATTGTATTTTTCCCTTGGCTGTTGTGGGTAGGACACTCAACCAATAGGAAGCTTTGAGAAACAGTGGGTTTGAAGTCAGTTGGAGGACAAAAAATATCAGATGCTTGTGAAAGGAATGGATTTGAGTGCCACTGTCTCGGGGGAAATTTCAGAGGGGTGTTAAGCCAAAAAAAGTAAGGTTTTTGTTCCATCCGGTGGATATATTTACAGTTTCTTTGCCTGAGTGATTTGGTTTGCACTCTCGCTTCTGAGGAATGATGCTGCACTGTAACACTTTATGTAGGCTTATGTTTATCAGCGAGGCTTTTGTTCATGTGAGGAAGGGTCGAGAGGTCTTTGTTACTTCCTTGTCAAGCAGGTAAAGATACTAGAAGGTTTTATTGGCACACTGGTTTAAAGTGGTTAGCTTCTTGAAGTCCAACCCAGAGTATAAATAGGTACACGTACCTACAGAACAAGTCTGCAGATGGATGCATGGAGCTGACCTGGCTTCATCCATTATATTTTGTCAGGGTACAGCGTATGCACAGCACTCACAGTCTCGGAGGGGGGTGGGGAGTTTCATATTTAACATCAGATAGCTTCTGTCTGTGCTAGAGAGGAGTAAATAAGTTACAAAGATTAGATGTGGCATTTTGAGTATTTCAAGACCTCTCTACCCATGTACATAGATCTCCCTTATACTCTTTGGCTGTAAACTTTTAAGCCCATTCTTTTTTGAAGCACCAAAAAAGGAAAGCCAATGAACATTGTACTGAGTGAACAGGTAAACAAGTTTTCAAAAAGGGTTAATGAACGTTTTTGCTCTTTCCAAAGTTCCTATTTAAAAGCAAAAGTGCAGGGCGATCTTTCCAAACTGTTTGACTTGTCAGTTCTTTTTTTCATTAAACATTTTCAACGGTTACTCATCATGCTCTTATCTTTATAATCGGTAGCTCAAATTTCAGGCTTTCTTTAACCCTTGAGAGGATACCAAATCCTGAAAGTATTCCATCATCCCATCATGTCCTTTCTCATCAACGTTCAATCAGAGGTATTTTTGTAGGTAGGTCAGTTGATTGCTTTTGAAGTAGGTTTCAGGTAACCATATCCTGGGCTGTAGGTATCTCTGTGTACTAAGTCTCATGGGCAGTGAACTGAAAGTGAAATTTTCTCCTATATCTCTCCCCCCATGTCTCCTGCCGTTTTGTTCCTTCCACTGGTTGATAGTCACATCATTTCAAGCGTATTTAAAAAAGTGTTCACTCATTCAAAGTAGAAAGTTTCTCCTTTTTTGTCCCGGTTTGTCTTCCTTGTTTGAATTCTGGGTTAAGCAGCCTCCAAGACAAACTGTATGTTTGCTCCATGTAGACCTTGAAGTAAAGTATTTTACTTGGATCCTTTGAAACATCTGCCACAACTCAACAGTTTTGAGTCACTTTGGTGGGACTAGCTTGTCATAACATCTCTGTAAAGGAGATGAACTATCAAACTGAAAAAAAGATTTGTTTGGATATAACTCTTACAGAAAAACTCCTCTTATCCTGTGGGAAAACGGTCTCTTATTCACAGTGAATTTTAGAATTCTCTTCTGCAAATCTGATGGAGTGTCTTGTTGTCATAGTGTCTCATGTTCCTCTTCAAGCATTGTTGTGATTGGATGAGGTTGCATTGGAAGAAAGAATAAGTGCATCTGAAAATTCCTCTGGTAGCTTGGAAGAAGAGTTGCATTCATATACCTTGAGGGGACAATGCAAGGAGGGATAGTGTTTCTTTGCTCATGTTTCTTGTTTGTGTTCAGCCAGGACAAATTTTGAACTTATGGGAAAAGAAATATGCATCTCTAGGCCAAACACAAACTTACCAGAGGATTTGTGGAATGAAAGGTTTTGTCAAATCATGGAGCATTATATATTATATAATTGCTAAAATTTTAAGACTCTAGTTCATTAGGCTGGCGAAAATGAAATTTTGAGGAAGTTTTCAACAAATAGTTTACCATCAAATGGCAAGGAAAACCTTCGGGATAAAGCTGCATTGACATATAAAGATATTTTCCAATTTATGAATTAAAAATCACAATCTGCATATTCTAGACGTCTCAACAGCAATCTGTCGTCAACCCGTTTTGACTTTTATCATCAGCCTTTATGCTTCATTTCAATATTTAGGTTTGTGCTGCTGTGCTCTCTACCAAGTCAACCAGCAGTGGTTCCGTACAACAATTCACCAAGTCAAGTCGACTGAGAAACTTTGTGAAGTCCAGTTTGTGGATTATGGCACGACGGAGTGGGTACCATTTGAAGGGTGAGTCCTTTTATATTCAGACAAACAATTTGGTAAGTTGTCAGAAAGCATGAAAATGTACCAATAGCTGGTTTAAATTGATGACAGGTGGTTATGGATGGGGCCCCAGCAGACAGGTGCAGCTGTAGAAGTGACCACAATATAGGTATGACTAAAGCAGGTGAACAGACTGGAGAGCTAGCCACAATGGACTCCTTTACACAGAAAATGTCTTACACCAGAGAACACTCAAGCCCACATAAGAACAAACCCCTCGGGTAGTGATGACAGATGCTGTAATACTTGTACAGTAGTTGGCAAGTAACCAGAGTAATCCAGATGGTTACTGCTGAAGATGAAGATCTGTTGTGTGCACAAAGTGTCTGCGTGCCGATTCACTGGTGCCTCTCTGACACAAAGAGGCATAACATGCTTGGATGTTTCATGCATACTTTGAGCATTTCTGATGCTGTTAATCACTCAGTCATGGTTTAAAACACTGTATTGTATGAATAATTTGTAATGTGACAAAATCTTCAGAAGGCAAGGAATTTCTCATGTGAAAAAATCCTGTGTAGAAATTTTCAAAAAAAGTTAAAAATCTCATGTGTACTTTTAACAGTCGCTGCGCATGTTTAATGCCCAAGTGAGCCAGCATAACGTGTTTGCATGATAAATGAGATAGTGCAAAATCTGTGACAAGTTGTCTTCTCATGTCAATCTTAAACTCTGGGGAGCTGAATATCAGTAGCCCTTCAGTCTCATAAAGTACAGGTGTTCTGAAACTAAACATAGGCTGGAGTGAAGTGTGAGATGAATGGACAGTACCATGTCATTTGGGATGAAATTGTATGCATGAGCGCCCACATATGTATTGTATAAAGTGCATCCTATGTGTAGCATCATTTATCAAGCTTATCTGAAGACTTGTACATGGATCGTTGTTTGCATTGAAATGTTTACACAACATTGCAGTCTCTAACATTTAGTTGAATGTGTAGCATGACTGCTCTGTTCAGCTTAAATATATGTGCAGCAATCAACTGCATGGCTGTTTCCTTGTTTGCGCAGTGCAAATTTAACATTCCACAGTTCAATGTTTGATAGCACAAGCAAATTGGGTACAGCTTTTCACTGTAGTATGGCAATGGTTAAAAAACTGAAGCCGTAGCCACAAATTACTTAGCTTAGATGCCTCTCTTCAATCCAATTAGTCAGATTAGGAAAGCCAGAAAGTGCCCTCAATTTACCATGATAAGACAGCTGTTGACCTTTTAATGTTTGGGTCTCTTTGTTCCAGCAATGAGCAGAGAACAGCTGTGGCTTATTCAAATTTTTATCGGTTTTAAGATGTGTGTGCCAACATTTCAGTTTGCACAACAAACAAAAATAAAAATGAAAATCATTGAACCATTTTTTTAAAAAAAGTGCGTAATTTCACAGTCACTTATCATCTTGAATAACTTTAAGTGCTTCCAGAATAAAATAAACAATCCATAAGCCATTAATCCATACTTCCACTGTCAGGGATCATCTACCAGTAGAGTAGCCACATGTACGTATTCCGGTACATGTGCTTCGAAACTAAAAAAAAACTCAACCACGTATACTCGTACAATTTCACTCAGTAATCATTTAGGGCAGCTACATGTGCTTCTAAAAAAGTTTTTAAGCCATTTATATAGCCTAATTACACTTTGAGTGATCATCTTGAGGCAGCTACGTAGTGGTACATGTCTAGATCTAGGACAGATCATCAAAGTAGGGCAAGTCAGGTGCGAATTATACCAGTACCCCCCCTAGTTGGACCAGTAGTCAATTGCTTTTTAACAATGCCAATATGCACAATTCAGTCACACTCGAACGACCCTTGTCAAGTCAATTTTTTAAATCTCACTGTTATTCACATTTCACCGTTGGCTGGGTACTCCCAGCTTACATTGTGAGTGAAATCTGAGACAGTTATTTTCATGTGAATGGTTCCCTCTGTAATGATAAATGAAATCGGCTATTGGTAACCAGTGATGCGACCATACCCCTGGGCCTGGTCCCAAATAGTCGACTCGACAGTCCAAACCGTCCATCGTTGGGGTGGTGTTACTCAAACTACATGTACATTTGTATAGTTGACTATAGTCATCACTTGAACTTGCCCGTAGACTCATTATTTCTTTACCATTGCTGGTTGTGAAGTTTACATAACTACATGTATTGTCAGATCAATATGCAAACTTTTGGCTAGCTATTACATGTATGTCCACTCCAATTTAATTTTATTTTCAGTAGTCATCACTCTGCATTTGTTTTTAGATCTATTTTTTCTGAAGTTTGGACTTTGAAAGTCAGTAAACTATTTGCTCATTTAGATGCTCAGTTTGATATTTCCTTGGACCAATGAATTACTGTTACTGTGTCATTGAATTTAAGCAAGTACTATTCAGTCCATATGGGCATATAATATAACTTTATTGGTCGCTTCGTGATGTAGGATTCCTATTAATTCAAATTTGATTTTAATTATATGTACTTAGAAAAAGAAGCCCCCAAAAACAGTTACATGTTATCTTTGGTCTAAGAACAGAATGACTTCCCAGGAAAGGACATTTTTAAAAGTACATGTAATTTTAATTCATGCGCATCCATCTTCTATCAGGACAGTGAAAACAGCAGAAAACAACAAAAAGATTAAAAATTGGATCAAACTTCGATTATGCGAGATACACTGTACGCTGCTCACAATAAACATTCAATTTTAAGAACTTATACGAAAATGAAAAGTAAGAAATGTCAAAGCGTGGGTTGACAGTACTGGAATATTGAAAACTTAAAAAGAAATCCCTGAGAGTTTAATCTTCCTGATCGGCTTAAGTATGGCTAACACATGCACAAGGGGAATTTAATCCTTTTCTTTTTTCGCAAAAACATATTTTGAAGCAATTGCTTTCTTGTTTCTGTTGGTTTCAGTTTTTTTCTTGGAGATGTTCTGACCTGCTTGAGGGTTTGAAAATATGGTATCACAGTAAAGACAAAATAAAGTGGAAGAGAAAACAACCAAATCTCTATGTTTGGGAAAAATTACACTTCTGTCACAATTTTCCCCTGACTAATATTAGAGAGATTCGTTGGAGCCATCAAACAATTTCTCACTCTGTTTCATTTACCATTTCCTACTTTTTGTGACAAAAGTTACATGTATTAAAAAAATGTGTAACTCTTAAAATGGCTTTTGAGTGACATACACGTATATTGTTCTGCTGATGTACACGTACATGTACGTACCTGTGCCTTACCCCCATATCTGGAACCAGTCTTTAGCCCTGTCTTGCTTTGATAACAAGCATCTGTGTGCAGTCTTTCTCTGTTTGTTATTATATTCTTGATTTGTTTTGCATTGTTGTCTGAAGGTAATCCAAATTTAACATTTTTACCAGAACTTTCTGTCCTTGCCCAAAGGAATTTGAACCCGTCCTTTTTAACCCAGGCTTCTGCTGTTAGATTTGATGTGTGGGAAAGAAGTTAGCTTGAGACAAACTGAGGTACTGTACATGTAACTTATGAGAGTTACCAAGTTAATTGGCATGTATTGGATAGCCATGATACTGGGGTGCCATAACATGCTTTGCTCTTTTAGTTTCACTTCAGGCGTTTGATTACAAAACATGAGGCAGAAGTAAAACTTGGCTGAAACATCTGTTGGGATGAATTTCTAACCCGGTTGATTAAATGTTAATCACTATGGTTGGTCCATGGGAAAAGCATCTGTTAATATCAATAAATGCTGTAGACATTTACATCCAGATCTCACTCTGCTTCCGCTGTGTTAAAAAAGAATTTTATCTGCAACGAGTCACATACATGTATTTAACAGCTGCTGTTACAAATGGAATTATATATCATAGAGACGATACATTTAATTCCAATCATCTCTGATGTGACACGAGTTTTATACTATATTGTGTTCTGCAACGTATTTATGATTATCCTTTGTGACTGCTGTTGATATGACGGCATAAATGAAGTGATATGGGACAATGAAGTAGTATATTTAAAAGGCTACCAGCAACATTGGAATCATTAAAAATGTGAGACAAAAAGGGATATCGTCCTTCAACCAAGGGGCTACACTTAGCATTTACTGGCTGTCTGGATGACTGGATGCAATTTCTGTTATCACAAAAATGTATTGAATAATTTGTTGGACCAAAAAGTCATTTGAGTTCCAACCAGAAATTTGGCAATTTACTAGCTGAGAAAAAGCCAGTGATATTTGAACAAAAATTGTCTATGGAATTGACAACAGACATCCTCTTTTCAAATTAAATTGACCATGATTGTGTTTGCAATGTCTTCAAGCAGTTTTGTGTTTCTTGGGGTGGGATGCATTACTAAGAGAACAAGGGGTCACATCCTGTAAGAATGAAGCATCCATCAAAATGGAGATAGCGTGGTTTAATCTCGATAAACAGAGTATTTTCTTTATGTTCCCTTCAGTTGAGTTTATGTCATATTTCAGTGACACTAGCACCTGTTCTAGATCATTATTATATATTGGGTCTTGTCCTCCAGAGATGCTTTCTGGGGTCCCCTCAGAGAAAGTTCCTGTTGACCCATGGAATGCCATGGTTCTTGATTCAGTCTAAATAACGTTAAGTGTTCTAATCTTTAAGGTTGAGTTACCAGAGGGAAGGACATTGGGTTTTACTAGAAAGCCACAAATTGGAGTCATCACCTTGGAGATGTATCAACAAACAGGTGCAACTACATGTAGCTGTATGGGCAGTTGGTGTCCTGTTTGAAATTCATGGCTTTCATTTTTGTGGGTCATTCCTGGGTGGCCAGACTTTCCTCATGGTCAACCTTGGTCATCATTTGATCCCAAGGGTCCAGAGAATCTAATTTGGGAATTATCCACACTTGGAGGAAAACAAAGACTTCTGGCCTTGGTTGCTTAATACAAGGCATGTTTTGATGGGTGAAGATCTTTCCCAGATGTTAACAGCTTAAGTTTGTTTATACTGTAGTTCAGTTTCACAGAGTAAAGCCAATGCAGTCCAGAGTATTATGCAAAAAAGTCACATTGAAAGCATAATTTACAATTAATGTACTGGTATGTTCATAACATTCACATTCATTTGTTTAGCCTGAAATGTGAGTTACATAATGCCAACTAAAATTACAGGGGCCCAGTGTTTTTTGAAGTTGTTAAGCACAGACATGTACTATACTCCAAAGCAGAAACATATAGGTCCAAAAGTGTGACATTTTGGTGTCCCTGTCACATCTGACCTTTGTTACTTTACATGGAAATATCACCGGAATTGATTTGAAACTGTTACTTTTAGTTTGGCAGGTAATTTGCATTAATTCGTCACTCTTGGAAATGGGAAAATGTGTTCTGAACTTATAAAATCATATGTTGATGTGACAGGGCCACAAAAAAAATGGACCCCAAGTTTCTGGAAGAACTCATATGTGACTACTTTTCAGCTGTTATTTGCTCAACACAGAAATAAGATGGGCACAAGAAAGTAAGTCCTACTGGCTAGAGCAATAGGCCTAAGGATGAGTTGATTGGAAATACTGGTAGATACTAATGGGAAATTGGAAGAGCCACATGCAGATATTTAGAGGAGTTAATTAGTAATTTGTTTCATTTTTTATTTCATTTTTTTATAATTCCAAAAAGAGGGGAGTGAAATGTGTCCTTCTAACCCCTGGATGTGCATGTATGTTTGCACATTGAAATCGGCTGTCTGCCTATCTGCATTTATCACCATGTCTACCTCCCAAGCCCCAAATGTATCTGTCACATGTGTATCCACCTGTCTAATTTATCTGTCTATATTACTGTCTGCCAGATTCATTTTGTTTATCATGTATTTAGATTGAAATCACCTGCAGTTGTATTAAGCTCCCATTTTCGTGCTCAGTGGATAAAACTTTTATGAATGCTCACACTCAGATCTGACAAAAACTACAGAGTTACTATGCAGGTAAAGCAATTGAGTGACTTCCCTGGCTGTGTGAGTGATTTTCTAAACTGATAATTTAAGCCTGGACTGCCAAAGACTCCATTGTGATTGCATAGGTCCCTTTTTTCTAATGCGTCTTTGTCATCGGAGTACATTATCCTTTTGAACAATACGTGTACTTTCAATTTTCATTCTGTTTAGATTTGGGGAGATTTTCCAGTCCCTGGATACAATCAAGTGAATTTGGAGTCAAAATGAATGAAGACTGTTCCTATGCTTGAAAGCCTTAAAAACAATTTCTGTCAAAGGAAAACAACTTGAGACCGAGAGATGGTAATTAAACTGTAAACTTGAATAAGTGATCATACGGCACAGGTTAGAAAGAAGAGTGTAGGTACCATACATGCACGCACTTGCATACATTTAACAGCAGCGTGCTTGTATCATACATGTACATACACCAAAATCCTTGGTGTACTTGGGTTTATAGACTAGAGAGGTAGCACCGTTCATCATCAATGAGCAAACATCCCGTTACCATAAGCTCTGTGAGGAATGTTTTCCCAACTTATCCTTTTAGTGAGTATTATAAATCCTGCTTGTGAAAACCGATAAAGCATTACACACGCCAAGTCAGAATTGAATGCATTGATGAGGTTATCCTCAGAACCCGAAATGAACAGTGTGTGGGGTGTTCAGAATACACTCTTCATCAGAAAAGATGAAAAGAATGTAACCTTCAAGATGAATGCTTGCAGGAACATTGCACATTGTCTCAATACAGGTGAGATAATCGTGAAGTCCTTCTACCCTCTTCTTAGGCGGGTGAGTATCACTCGCCTCACCCACAGGTGATTTAAAGTAGATGTCCTGGAACTGGCAACAGCCTCTTGTTGAAATAAAACAAGTGGTGTCAGTTCTTTTCTGGAAGTAACTGTTGTTTTAGGGGTGTGCTCATGGGAATTGCAGTATCTGTAATGGATATCCATCTCTTGTTTTGTCCACCTCCAGGTGGACTGGCTTGCATGTCAGAGTAATCATGAGATGAATTTGAAAGTGTTTGTTCCTAAACTGTCTGTCTGAAATGTTGACTTAATATCAGAGCTGAGATTGTCCAAAACAAGCCAAGAGGTTGGCTGAAGAAATTAAAGGATCAATTAGAAAAATAAACCTGTCTGACTGCATGTGCATGCATTAAAGGGTTGAGAAATAAACTCTGAGAACTCAAAGAAATATCTAAAACTAAAAATGAATACTAGCACATTCAATATTCAAATTTAAATTTATTTGTTCTTCATGGAGTTTGCATTGTTGACATAGCTTTCTGCTCTTAAAACAAAGTACATATTAACACAAGATACATGCATACATGGACAACAATCAATTAATAATGCATACAGCTTAACAAAAACTACAAGTGGAATACATCATAACTTATCCACTGCTATTAATCTAATCTTTAATGTAGAACTGACAGATCTTGAATAAGTTCTCATTCATTTGTCAAATGGAGAATGGTATGAAGGAGTTTGCTTATTGAGATGTCCTAGCTTTAATTGATCCCATTGTCGTCCACTTCTAAGTTTTATACAATTCTGATTCCGAGGAATCCCAATCTGAAGTGGAATAATAATCGGAAGTGAAAGAATTATTTTCCAGTAAATGATTTTGTTTTGCATCTTTAATGAGGTAAGAGCATGTTCTGAGGCTTTTGTTCCCACCTTGACTGCACACCTTAATCTGTGCAATGGATGGATTGTACGTCGTCATGCTTTTCCCAATGGTTCCTAATGGAACTATCACCAAGTACCAACTGCAAGGGTCTATTCTAGTTCTTTCTTTTTAAAAACTCACTTCAGAATTTTCTTTTTTTCAGGTTACGACAGATTCCAGAAAAATTTACCACTTTGCCCATGCAAGCCCGACAGTGCCAGCTCATAGGTCTAAAACCACCGTCCCCATCAGCTGCCTATGAGGGCGCTACGTTGCCTGACTCTGATTGGCCAATGGCTTCAGTTGACAAGTTGCTTGAGCTCGTTTCCAACAAAAAGCTGATAGCCTCAATTCAGGTAAGGCAACAACTCTCAGTAAGAGGTCAAAGTGTAGACTTGTAATTTGCATTCATGTTTCATGTTGTGTGTTTTTGTATTTATGCATATGCATATACATGCACATGTAAATGCATAAACAACTTAATACGCAAAAAGTAAATGTAATAAAAATTCATCAGACAATAAAATCATCTATTCATGCCATCCCTACAAGCTAGGTAGGCATGTCACCCTGACTTTGGTTGTTAAAAGCAGTACAGTACTTTCCGTTGGTTTGTAATTAAGGATGTGGCATTTTCTGTGTCAACATCTGTCACTCTGTGTGTTAAGCTGTCAGCCTAAGGCTGCCACAAGCAGTTTTGCGAGAAGGGAGTAAACAATGAGATACCTCTATCCAAAGTGCACTGCTGTCTCGCATAAGATGTGTGGACAGAGATATTGACAGTAGAAGATGAAGACTGGCTTGTCAACTTTTTTATATGAGGCCTCATGACAACATATTCTGATGAACCATCAAGGCTAGAAAGCATGCAGAAGCAGCAAGTGTTTTCAGACTGTTCTCGTAAGGAAGCGTCTCCAGAAATCAAACTTTAATCAGAACGTCAGCTACAAATTGACAATGACTGGTCTTATTGCGTGCATCGTGTGGTGCTCTTCAAAGGAGCAATTTAATTATTTTGCAATCTCCTGACAACGATGCACCGTGACTTTGAGATGATGAAAGCCTTTCTCCTTTTGTTTTCAATCAGCTTTGTCAGAAAAATGGGAAAAGAAAATTCACTGGTTATACAAATGTTTAATGTCCGTTGTTTGAGCTGTGAAGTTGAATAAACAAACTGGATGCTCAAACAAAATCCAACCAGAGAACAAAGTGATTGCAACGGCAGTTTGTAAAACTAGTCACTTGGAATGCCACAGAAGATCTTTGAAAATATTTTTTAAAAGCCTTGTCTGTTCCTTCATGTGTGCAGATGTACAGGTGCATTTTCCTATGTGAAAGTTTGTAGGTTCTGTTTGTGTACCTGCCTGTTAAACAAAGTCCCAGAGATTTAAGACGTAACCAATGAACTCCTGAAAGCTCTGTTAATGATGACAGAGTGAACTGCTTCCTTTGATGATTAGTAAGTACTCCTTTAAATGGCAGATACTTTCTTTTTTTTTTCCTTTTTTTTTCCACTTTATGGGATTATGGTTACATACATCATGGGAAGACTTTTTTGTAGTAAAAAATGTAATAAAATAATGCACTTTTTTGTAATAAATATATTTAATAAGTGCATTTCCAATGCAATTAACTTGAAAAGAAGGAGAGGTAATCTTCATACAATGACGAGTATAAAGTTGTCCAAAAAATTTTAAGAAAATTCATTGCTTCTATGCTGAAAGGTTACCTGAGTTCATCTGTGTTGTGTGCGGAGACTTTCTCAAGGGTTTGTTTTGGTCTCAAGAGGACAAAGGAGCAATTAAAAAGAATCTGTATTTTTAATTTCTCTGAATCACTTCGAAGGAAACCTCAAGGGAAAAGGCATTGTGGAGTTGAACTATTATCTAGGAATAGGTCTGAGTGTTGAAGCTATCACTGAAGGCATTGAACACTGCGCTTTGTTGAATTTGTTTGGAAAGTGGTTGTTGGAAAATGTCTCCGGCACTGCTAAAATTTCGGTCTGTGATGCCTTTGAGAAATCCTGCTTCCAGGATTTCTTGCTATTATAATAATTTGATTCTATTGAGGTGGAGAAAATAAAGGATGATGTCATCTAATAGAAAGCAAAAGGTGGTAATAACTACAAGATTAGTTTTGCAGTGCAAAGAAATACCTTGCTTGTTTTAATGATTGTTTTGGAGTGGAGAGGGACCATTTAAACCTGACAAAACACACACTTCAGTATTTTTAGAAGATCATCCTTTTTATGAAAACCTCTAGTGATGGGAGGTATGGAATTACATGCACTTCATTTTTCCTGAAGTAACTCTTGACGTAGTAGGAATAATTAAATGGCTTTTCAACATAGCTTCAAGCAATCCATCAATATTTCACATGATGATTCTTATTTGTGACTGCTGTTGATTTAAATTGTACAAGATTTATTTAAAAGCCTTTAACTCAAAGTGGCTGAGGTGATTTTTCTTTGGTTGGGTGACATACATGTACATGTATTGGAGAGCTTTTAATTGCGAGTAGAAATACAGAGGTGGTCTAAACATGCATATTCCCAGGTGGTAAAACTTGATCTGCTGAATTGTCAGGACTTAGGTTTCCGATCTCTTGGGATTTAAGCTACATATAATTATGGCTTAAGGGAATTTTGATTTACTCTCAAAACGTAAGAGTTTAGAAAAACAAGTTAATGTGGAGACTTCTATTAGTAGTCTGCTTGTGGGTATTGATTAAAGATACTAGTAGTTGTCTGACATTAAGCCGGAGGCTTTCATTTCAAGTACTGTTCTCTCTAAGGAGGTATACTGAAAGTACCATGATTAAGAGAAATTAGACGGCCTTAAGTTCTGAACATATGATTTTATTCTGACTATCCGTAGAGGTACAGACGTGTTTGATAACCAGGATAACGCTTTTATCAGCCTTGTAAATTTCGACATGTACCTTTGTAACTTGATGACAAAGAAGAAAAAAAAAGTAAATTGGATTTGTTGGTGCAATTGATGCATCTAGTCTCTTATCACCAATCCTCATCTTCCTCTTGGTACTGGCGCCTGCATAGTAGCAGATCTGTTGAAATTCTCACTCTAGTTAATAATCCTCTTCTCTTTAACAAAAGATAGGGATTCCATTTAAATCCATAACAGAAAAGCAAATATCTCTAGATTAGTTTACGGATCATGTTGTGCTTCAAGCCTTGCGCCTGAAGGGTTAGAAAGAAATAAGCACTTACTGGTGTTGATGTCTGCTTTTTAGAGTTTGGTTCTTTTATGTGTGGATAATGCTTGCATTCCTCGAGGGAGAAACCTCAGAACTTCCATCTCTGAGTGGTAGATAAGCTGCTTTGAAAAGAGACTAAGAATTGCTAGCCACAGTATGGCTCGTTAGCAAAGAGATGGTATTGTAAGGGTTGTATTGCCAGGCAAACTTTAGTACATTTGACTGTCATCTTAGCAAATTGATCATCAGGAAATGAGGCCTCTATTATGCATAGTGTTGGAGGGTCAGAAGGACGTAATTATTAATGATATAGTGTACGTGTTTGTTTACACAGTCACAAATTAACTGCAAAGATGACTCTCGACAACTCCATGTCTTATTCTGCTGGTGAATAACTTGGACTTATTAATAGCCAAGTTACAGCTTGTTACAGTGAAGTACAGAGTTTTCCACAAATTACATTGGATTCACAAAGTTGGTCAAAATGTGTGTACTGTTTTGATCATACATGTAAGACAAATTTCTTCAATTTCAATTTTAAAAGTGGGACCTTGCCCATCTACCGGCAAAATCTTACAAAACACAGCCATCTTCACCTTACCATTTCCTACATGTATAAGTACATGTACTTGGTCTTAATCAGAAACCCTCCTATAAAGATGCATTCTAAACAAAGTTGTCATATCAGTCAAAGGACCCCTATGTGTCTGTGTACTGTGGAAAATCAAGTGGAAGGAATTTTTGACTGTCTGTGACTGATACAGCAATCTTCCCTCATGTGACACTGACACTTAGTCAAACTTGGATTGGCTTTGTAGAAGATTCACCTGTTTTCAGCTAGCCCTGTGGAATCTCTTCTTAGGTGCAAGTGTTGTGTAGTAATTTGTAGTGACTGTGAGTGATAGCCTTTTCATGCTGCTCAATAATGGAGCTAGGCTAGATGCAAACAAATGAGGAAGGTCACATTTTAAGGTTTTGTTCAGCAAAATGTTTGGGGGCTACTGGCCACTTCTTTTTTTGTGTCTGGAATGTTCATCTGGGCACAGTCTCAGTGACAGTTAGACAAAAAGAAAAGAATTTCAGCTGTAAGGAGACTGTCATATTCCAACCTTACACATCTGTAAAATATTAACCCATTACCTGAAGAAAAATCCCTGCTATGGTATAATTGTTAGCACCTGTATACAGGTTTGTGTAATTGTTGCAAATAAGTGAGGATTGATCTGAGGCACAACAGTACAATCTTTGTGTGTTTCATTCACACTTCCTAATATTTTCTTTTTTGGTTTATTTTACTTTAATGTCTATTAGTTTATGATCCATAATGTAAACCTGTATTAGTGTCCTTTGCATTTGAAATGTGCATCAGAATCTAAATCAGTGCCTTGAAAATCGTTAACCGTTTCACTGCTTGTAGATAAGAGTCATGGGGCATCATTTTGTTTCATATTAACTGCATGCATGTGGCCACATATTGTCATTTTCATGGGTTTGGCTCAGTATTAAATATATTAAGGGCATTACAGTGCCATCTTGACAAAAAAGGATTTCCTCAAAATATCAATTATAGGTCATTTTGTGCAGAACTTTTATGGGGGTGGGGCAGATTTCATAGTAGGGTTTTACTCATACAAAACCACTATGAGTATTATACAATAAATTATGAGTATAATGGTAAAGGACTGTTTGCCTAGTAACTCTGTAACTGTTTTTTTGTATGTTAAGATCTCACAACATTGAGTCCCCCCCCAAAAAATGAATATGACCATAGATTTTAGGACTTCTAAACCTTCTCTAATGCAAAAAATGAGGACAATTCAATAGTATTTCTATCCAAGATTTCTCTCTTAGCTTTCTTTATGTTCACATTTGTCTTCTCTGGTGTCCAGGTAACTGACTTTGTTATTTTATCCAACCTTTCCCATTTGGGTTGTCTTGTGTCCAAGCCTCAAGGGTCACTGTCTTGTTTTCCCAATGCTCTTAGTAAACCTTTCCATCTCTCTGATATTTGTTCAACTAGTCTCCTCCTCCCGATATGATAAAAAATTACTATGAATTCTATGTCAAATATTGATGTAAGTCCCAAGAGGGCAAGATTGCTTTGCAGCTCTTCTGGAAACCCAATCCAACATTGGTTTTCATTTCATTATTTCCATCACAACCGGAGTCAGCCAGCGAAGGTAGCACATATCCTTCCTATGATCAACTCCAACAAGAAAGAACTGTTTCCTGCTTCTGTGAATTTTTTTGTTTTTTAAAGTGACTAAAATAAATAAATTAAACACAGGGCACCTTTTGAAAGCAGTTTACATAATTAAGAAAAATTATTTGCATGTACACGTACGATAATATTTTCAAATAGGTCATTTGGGAGACATTTTGTGGTAAATTTGTCAGCATTAGGGAGACATTGGCTTTTAGGGAGACATTTCAGTGTCTCCCTATTTTCAAACTACCAGAAGGAGGCCGAATTGTGTTGTCCATATTTTGAGAGATGATAGTTTAGGGCCTAAAATGAAAACATACAAAACATACATTTGGTTCAGATCAGATTAGGGAATATTGCATTATGAGACAGTAAAGTTGGTAAAATTTTGTGCACGTTCTTGTGGGAATGTCTCCCCAATGACCCATAAGCGGTAATGATAAAAACTTTGGTCATTAGCTGTGCTGTTGTTCATGCATACAGGATCACTAACTATACACAAGAGTGTAGTTACCCATGCGTAGTGTATAATGTCATTATTATCTCCTTGTGGTTGTTTAAATATACTGCAGCACATGATGATTGTGCATGTCCAACATCGATGGAAAGTCAAATTCAACACTTAAAAGTGAGTGTGATTTATGCTTCATTGTACACACAGCTTACATGCTACATGTACATTTGTGTTCAGGGTTACTCAAGACTGACCTCTTGCCCTTCTGACACCAGGATCTCAGGGGTTGTTTTAAAACCCCCTGGACCCCCAAGACTCCCTGACCCAGGACCCCTTAATCCCCTGGACTGATAATTTCACTTGTGGCCATGTAATACTTGCCGCTGATTACGAATGGGATCACGTCCAAAAACGGAACTCTTCCCACAGTTACTGGCGCATCCATTTCTGTGGGGAACATTACCTACCGTGGTCAGGTAATTTTTTTTTCTAGGAGGGTTGAAGGGATGGGTATTATACATGTATATGGGTGTCGTTAAGTACAAGCTGGATCACTTTCTAGGAAACTTATTCAGCAGAGAAAGTAAAGCTCGAAGGTAAATGTCGGGCTTTACTTTCCTATAATTAAAACATCCTCCAACCAACTAATGCCCCTCCAAAAAACAGGTCAAAGCTGCATTCATGTAGACTGGAATTCCTGCCTTGCCACTTATAACTTAAGTCTAGCACTTTTCTAACCGAGCTACCATTCAACTTGGCCAAGAAAGCAATTTTGTTGTATTTTATTCTTAAAAATTCCTCCACCCCATTTATGATAATTGCCCCAACCTTCCTTTGAAAAAAAAAGGATGTGCAATGGTGCAGATACGCACATTATTTTTATAATAATTACCTGAAACTCGTGGCCACCATTGTTATTTGGGCCATTACCAGACTGGCCTGATGTGTAATCAGCACATTCATCAGTACCTTAACGATGCACGAGTCGCATGCATACTCGCGTAGCCATGATGCAGGTGCATGCATCGGTTTTTAATAAGGATGATGTTTCTCCAACTGGCAAATGCTGCGTAGCATGGTTCCTAGAGCTCTCTGTTTGATAAACCACACATTCCATGAGTGTAGGCACCTGTTAATCTGTGTTTTGAGGGATTTGAACATAAGTTGAAGGGGTCGTGGGTCCAGGGGTCAAGGGGGTTTTAGAATAATCTGGATCTCAGTTCCTTTGTGTAGCATCATTCTGTTCTCATTTGACTATCATGAGGAGACTCGACAGCAGGGGGGTTCTTACATCTATGAAACCTTTTCGTCCTCATTTACCGGTATCATTTTAAGTTCCCAGTACATTATCATCCGTCCCATCTTTGCCCTGGTTTAGAGGTGCCATATATGTTCACTTCTCACTAATTGGCACTTTGAGGATTGAGCAGTTTATTTTTATTAAGCACCACCATTATTTTGACTTCTGTTAGCACCTGTGTAAATGTGTATCACCTACTTAGGATTTGTCTTTAAAATATGAGTTTAGTGAGGCTAGCATCTTGTTGTCATATGATTTCCTATCAAATTTGCTGCAGTGTGAATCAGTCTTTCAAGAAATATGTATTAACCTTTATTATGATGGTGTTTATTTCCCCCATCACTTGCGACCATTGAAATTTTATATGCCTAATGAGCCATGGCGGAAACTATATGGACCGAAGAAACTTTAATGATTGTTCAGACCAGACCAGTGTTATTTACTCTTCCCCTGTGCCAACATTGTGCCATCATGCAAACAGAATGTACATGTAATTGGAAATATTATTTGGTGTTTACTCTGAGGGGATTTCATTTCTGGAAATTCTTGATTTAGTTAATGACATTTTTATGTTAGGGTGTTTTTCTCCTTAGACATGTGAGTATTAGCTGAATTTTGTCTGGATTTAGTTTGATCTTGGATAATATTCCAAAGCTGACTTCATTGGCTGTGTGTACACATACGTAATGATCTCCGAAATAGGATACTGTTCGCTTAAGAACTACATGTACTGGTATATACAAAGTTCGAGTCATAAAAATAGATGGATAATATGCACATCATTATGATCAACACATGAGTAGTTCCATCAGTTACATCTGCGTAATGCCTGATCTAACACACAATTTCAGCTCAAGTGACATTGTAAATATCAAACGTCAAGAGATGTCAGACCAACTCAGCTGCTCCATTAGGAAAGACAGATCATTGCATCACACCTTCATGGCAGTAGACATGCTTCATGTTCTTCAAGGCACCAGTATTTTCTAGACTCTCTCCAAATGCCATGCTTCAGTTGCGTATCGAATGTTCCATGGACCATTGATGATGTGCTACGATTAAATTAGTACAGACCACAGAATTCAGGAGCATCGCCATGGCAACAGAGGGCTGTGTGCATGTTCCTACCACTGCCATTTTTTTTCCCAGTTGCAATCTAAAATTAGTCAAATCACTATTTTGAAATACTTTGGATTTCCCCAGGAAGCCTTTTATGAAATTGATTCTTTTATGATTCATTTTCATGAACTTGAAAGTTTTGTAGTTCATGATACAACCAGAGATTTATTTATTCCAGAGAAACATGAGAGTTATAGTGTCATATCAAGGTCCATACACCCCCTCTTTTCTCCTGAAATTAGTACAGTTGTTCCCAGCCAGCATAGATGATGCACTCTCGCTAATTTTCAGATGACTGTTGAAATTGGAGACTAGAATCAGCCAAAGGCAGTTGTAATATCCAACAGAACTCCTCCTTCCCTTCCTGCTGGCAAAATACTAAGAACAACTCATTCATTCTGCTGATGATGAATGTGGACAGTCCTTACAATCCCACAAATCACCTGGGGCCTTGAAGGGTCATTAACCTTACAGCAGGTGAAGGTATTCATCAAAAACATCATCCCTTCTTCCATCTTTTCCTTCAGGACATTTGCCAGGAAGTGTCAAGATGCCTTGGATGATTTACTGTTTGTGTTTCCTTTTTGAAATTATACTTGCCATCTTGGATTTGAAAATATCTAACTGATCAGCAGATAATTTTTCACAAACGGGATGAAGCCTTTTCATGTACATGTACTTGTATGTTGCTTGGAGCAAGGTAAACAACAGTGACTGGGAGTTGATTGATCGGAAGATATTAATGTCGTTGATTTTTCAGATTAAATGCATTAGAGAGGTTCTTTTGGCAAACTGTCATGTTTATGTTTCATTTCACCTTACAAATGAGATGGCTGCAAGTTACATTGGCCTCAAAGAGCTGAATGTCCTCAATGAAATGCATCTCTCTTATCTTTCTAGTTTATACCTGATAACTGCTACATTTTTACTTGGACAACTTTCTGAATAAAAAATGTAGTGGAATCATTCCACAAATTGATAACTCATGACATGTCAAGGTCAAGGGATAGGTCTGGTTCTTTATAACTGATTTTGTTACCTCTTTCACCCACTCCAACATGCTCTCACAGATGGTATCTGTGTCCGTGTGGGCATGGGCTGAACCTTTGTGAATAAAAGAGACCATTAGATTAAAAGATTGACAAGTTTTGGGAGGCAGTGGCATTAGTGCTTTGGCATTCAATCCCATTTGATCAGGGAAAGTCGTGTGGTACGTGGCCAACAGACTGTATCCTTTGATTATTTCATCTAACTCAAGAGATTTGTGCAATTGCCAAGTGTGTCCACCAATCACAAACTAAGATTGTAGCCATGATCAGAAACTTACATTATGGAGTACTTGCAGGTCACCAACAGACCTCACAAAAATTTCTCCCAGAAGTCTGGAAATTTGTACCTAATTCCCCCCACCTTAGCTACTTTGAGGGCATCAAGTGTTGAGCCGTACTTTGTTCCAAAGTACAAATTTTGAAAATAGAAAAACAATGAGACCATACATGCACAAAGGATCTGATACCGGCAAACATTATGCTCCATTTTATCGGGTGCTACAGAAAGTGGCTTGATAACACTATCTGCTATGGAGGGTCTCATATTTGGCATGTTGTCAAGATAGGAGATGACAATTGAGAACACCTGTCAGCTTTGGGTGTTTGCGAGAATGAGGTTGAGAATCTCTGAGGTCTTGTGCACCTTGTTTTCACACTGAGGCAAGTCTTTTGTGATTAAACATTTATGTCAGCTGTCAGTGCATCCAGGATGTTGTTGATTGTGGCACCTCTGTTAATGAAACACTTGTTTTATGAGCTGGTGGAGTTGATTATGACCAAAAGAATTTCCAAGATATTCAAGTATTGATGGCGTCTGTGTTACAAAGCAAACACCAATGAGAAATGTATGCATGCATTGATGCTACGGTGATTTACTGAAAGTTGAGGTTAATTCATGGCATCCAAAGGATAGGAGGTGGATACAAGCAATTTCTTAAAATGTAATCAACTTTTACTGCGTGCAGATCGTATCTTACAACTCCATAATTCTTCTGAGAGTAACGATGATGGTTTGTGAGGGGGTGTGAATTTGTCCTCCATGGTTTACTGAATTCTGACAGGGGACACATTTTCGATGTGATAGTGTAACTGAGGTGAGTGCTGCATTAAACAAAACTGGATAGATTGATGAATGCATGAATAACTGTTGGGTATGGCCGTGCTGGGCTGGGCGGGGTTACAGACTGGCTACCATTAGGAAGTTGTTTTTATGTCCTTCCCATTATGTTGAGATAGATGACTGTTTTAGATGATTTACCCTTTCAGTCCAAAGTCATGTTATGCTGTCTGAAGTAATTTGCCCCTGTCACCCACACCTCCATACATTGTACCTCTCAGGCTATATTGTTATGTGTTTTTATAGTTGTTGTTTGCAGTGCTATGGTCCATTGGGTTTTTATCCCTAAGAGATTAAATGGCACCATTATCCACAATTTACCCTTCTCAGATATTCAAAACACCATAGTCCATCTCAGCAAGCATTAATCATTTAATGGTCACCACAAATTACTAAAATAAGCATGGGGTCTGAAGGAGATGACCAGAGGGCAATCTTACTTAGAGGAGTCATCCAGATAAAGCTTGATGGGTAGCAACTTGTTATGTTATCACGAGGTCAGAGCCTGCATCCTACTCCCACTTGAATTGGATACAAGTAATGGATGAACAAATTGAACCTGATATGCAAGCTTCCCTTTTCCCCATTGAAAGAGTGTAATTCATCAAATTCAGTGCCCTTGCCGGAGCTGATATCAGCAAAACCCACCTTGGAGGATTTCAAATCCACCCAGCAAAGTAATTCATTGTCAACAGTGATTCCTTAGAACATGCATTCGAGTTCACTTTGATAAATGTATATTTCACCTTGAAGCCACTCTTCTTTATAATTTACAATATCATTAATCCTCCGAGAACATTAACCTTTTTGTTTGCTTTATTCATTCAAGATCATTGTAAGATGAAAGGTATTTCTCATATTATCAAGGGCAATGTGTTTATCAGAGGGAATCTAAAGTGGGAGGAGTTCTATAATGGTGATTCTGTCTGCCTAATTAGAGAGGTATTCGTTGAATTTAGCAGGTGAATTCAACAGGCATTATTGGGTTGGTGTCCAATAGTTCATTCTACTCTGTCAGTAATGCAGCTGTCTCCCTTGGGGATGCCCAGAAAGAATTTCCTCTAAGCCTTGAATTAAAAAATAGTTTCGTAAGTCAGAGGAGTTTGGGGCAGGGTGAAAAAGTTGTGACTATTGTAAGTGCTCTGCAGTTTTTTAAGATTGTCAGTGTTTTTATGATTTACTGGTATTTATTTAAACCTTAGTGGAATCAATAATTTCCTGATGCTGTGTGTGGGCTTCTTTTAACATATACCATTATCAAGTAGCTTGATTAAAATTCCCAAAACCCATTACCAGATTTTGAGGAAATTACCAGGGAATTTGGTTGGCTTTCCTGTGTTTACAGTATGGCACATTAATCACCTGTCAGTGGAGATGTTGAATGCCTTTATCCAGCCTGAATTGTGGCTGTGAACAGTTCAGTTTAATTGCTTCGGTTTAAATTTGGAGATAATTGATGGAGCCATGCACCTGTTATACACTGTATGTCATAGTAAAAATCAAAGAAAAAATATACATAGACCATGTATATTGCCATGGAAATGAGGAAAGAGACTTCCTGTTGGGGTGACTGCTTGTACAGATCCAAGAGATCAAATTTGGTTAAATACACATCCTTGTACATCATGATGTTCTGATTGAAAATCTTTTCCTTCCTCCATGGTTACATGTACTGTGCTTCTGGTTCATTTCATTTGACTTTCATGGGGCAAGTTCAGTCAAGGACCACTAGTTAACTAGGTTGGTTCATGACGTACCTAGCGCATGTGCATGTGCAAGTTGAAGTGCGAACGACCCTAGTCCATCGTTGTCAGGTTATTAGGTCAAAGGGGAGAAAAGGTGGCAGCAGGAAGGGCAACATAGTAAAAATAAAAGTGAAAATTGTCGTTTAGTAGAGACATACTTTTTTCCGGCTTTTTTTTTATAACTGTTCCTCTCTGCACTGTGCTGTTAAAAACTGTTTATTGCAACCAACGATGCGACCAACCTTGATAGACTGGTCGGGAATAGTTGACTAGTCTAGTCCAACCACTGCTGACTAGTGTACATTTGATCAGAGTTAGTCCGATTATGGTTAACTACGGTCCTTGATCAAACCTGCCCTTGATTGTAAAATGTGAAATAATAAATTGCCCGTCCTACTTACATGTACATGTAGGACACCGTTAGGAGTCATCTGTGGTGTGTTTAATGCCCTTATGGGTTGTTGTGCTCAAAGGGTTGTTGGAATTGTAGATTTCAAGAAACATATTTGTTGTATTCATGTTGACTGAATTTTGTCTTTTCATTAGAATTTATTGTTAATTCCAATGGCATTGTTCAATTTGCATCCTTAAATACATGTAGTTACAAGTAGAAAGAAACCCAGCCTGTACTTGTATGCTTGTTCATTATTTAAGCTTTTTTATCTAGAATGAGTAAGATGATCAAGTACACACGTGGAAGTCATTATCACAGAAGTTTAATAAATGACATCATCTACTCTTTTCTTTCAGAATGAGAGGCCAGTTCCAGGCATTTTCTTGTATGAAGCAGATGAGGTAGCAAACCAATCTATGATGAGTTTGCGGCAGGTTGGATGTCCGATTCATCAAGCACTCATTGAAGCAGGACTTGCACAGCTGAACCAACCATTCCCAAGGTGATTCACAAGGAGAAAAGTCATGATTTATTCATCATGAATTCTAACTCCATTCCTTTACCTATGGATATTTCATGATGTCTCATTCTCTAGTGTATACATTTATTTCAAGTTCTTACCTGACTAAAGTCGTCATGTGCTTCAACCATTTGTACTTGACATATGAGTGGGTCATAAATTTTAAATAAGTCAAGAAAGTTCTTTGCTTTCTTGGTCTTCATGGCTCTTCTGTCTAGCTGCTAAACTTTTTGAGAATAAAATTGTAGTGTTTGGAATTTCATCAGACCCGCAGAGAAGGCATGTTTTGTGGAAAATATGTATTTTGGTTATAATCACTGCCAGATATTCATGTCAGAGTTGTTCTCAACCTACTGTAACAGTGTTCATGATTGCACTATTCTCATATCAATACAATCTATCTTTTGTTTTTCCATACAAGTCTACCAACCATCCCAACCAGTCAAATTCAACTAAATACATGTACATACATATATGCAGGTTCTTATCAGGGTCCTAAAAGACCCACCCACCTGTCACCTGGCAGTGTGTGATTCTGGATGGAAAAGGACAAATAAAACATGATGGGTAGAATTTTACCAAATGGATAGTAAACATGACAGGTGGATTTTGGGTAAAAATTTGAAATACCTGAAATACTAAACTAAAAGTGTTTAAATAAGATTACACCAAAATACCTGTAAATTTGGTAACGTGCACTGCGTGCACTTCAAACAGCTTCACTTTATGTATTCGTACTACACATAGACTGTAAATGATCACAACATTCAACTTACCAGGTGCTCATAACCACTTTTACACATGTACATGGTGCTGCACAGCACTGTACAGGCGTGTCATACTTAGTGTGGACCTCTGCACAAAAGAAGTCCACATAATCCAGGGTACAATGGCGTTGTGTGAACTTGCACACGTCCGTAAAATGTTTTCCCCTCTCTGAAAAAGAGTTTGAGAAAAAGGAGCATTTACCTTAACCTCAGGAGAACAAAGGACTATCCACATTTTGTATGTAAAACAAGTGTGTATGTTTGGATACCAGTGTATTACATAGATACGGAGACTTGTTGAACAGCCTACTGTATTGTTATTTGCTAATCTGGGAACCAGCCTACTATTCCCATTGCATTGCATGTATGCAACTGGCCATGGTACAGTATTCAGGGATTTCTAGGCTGGTTACTTTTAAATTGCGTATATGAATTGTGAAATGCAAAGGCACATATTTACCCTCAGAAATCCAAGACCCAGCTGCAACAAGTTGGTGCTCGGATACCAATAATGATCAGGCTATATTGATATTCCAAACTTCCCAACCCTGCGGTCGATATGGCTTCATGGAAGCAGAAACTAATTGGTTATGATGAGTTCTATTTCCACTCACTCACTCACCGTTGTCACTATTAAAAGCTATTGTGAAAGATGACCTACTTGATATGATAAGCATAGGATACCATGTAAGATCCTGCCTTACCAAGAGAGCTTGATTGCACTTGGCATAAACTCTATCGTTATTAAAACTGAGTTGGGTCTGTTCTTATTTTGTTGGTGCCGTAAAGCCCAGCAGGTTGCTCGTTTCATTAAGTTGATGGAGCTGCTCTGGACACGCAAGATTTGTGAATGTCATTCGGTTTCCTGTTGGAAATCTAATTACCTTTTAGGGTAAGGAAAGGGGGCGGAGCAGAGCAGCTGAAAGGGAGATTTACCTTTGCCTACCTAGCCTCTAACTATTAATGGGGGGGAGGTTACCTCGGAATACAGGATGTAATTCAGAGTAACAGTCATTGCTATAAACGTCATTTTATATTTATATCATAATTTGTGTTTCAAACCTATTTTGGGACTTTTACCTCAAAAGTAATATTTAGTCTTAATGTAAATTAGAAGGGTTTAATTTTATTTTTTGGTCTGGTTTGTAGTAGAGATACTTTAATTAAAATTTATTCAGTTTATATTTTCTTCTTTTGACATATTTATTTGATTTAAGTATTGTCTCTGCTTTGCTTCAATGCTGACCAGCTGTGTAATAATAATAATTAATAATTTATTCATTTATAAATGAAGCAAAGAATAAATGAAACAAAGTATTGTCTCTGCTTTGCTTCAATGCTAACCAGCTGTGTAGTCAGTACAGTACATCCTGTAGCTGCCTTAGCTTCTTGCGATATTTATATCTTGATTTATTCCCTCTTCTTGCCAGAGGTACATGTATATTTCATCTACAGTAAATCCCAACATCCAATACAGGGATCAAGGAACACATTGTCACATCTGTGAGGGAAAGGAAAATACACATCTTAAAGTAATTTTTGTCCAAATGATGGTTGACATTTATGAATGACAAAGAGTACAAGTACCGACAGAGTACAAAAGAAAGGATGATGTGAGCCATGCTGTTAGTCTTTGGATGTTTGAAGCAAATTTCTTGTGGGGTTGGCGATGTGGTTTTGGTTTAAGGATCCAGAAACAAATTGAGCTAAAATGTGACAGAAAGGCTGGAAGGGGCTGTTTAGGGAGAGATGCTCATCTGACCAAAAAGCATTCGTGTCTTGTTTGGTTTGCCAGGGTTTGAGTTGAAGAGTGATAATTGGGGAGGGGGGTATTGAAGTAGAAAGGTAAGCAGTAGATGAATTTAAAGGCAAACAGCTTGCTGGGAACTTAATCTGACTGTTTGATTAAATGTTGAACTTTTTCCAGTGAGGTAGAGGGGGCAGCAGTTAGCAAGTTGCCCCCATAGACTAGGATTCTTAAAAGGAATTGTAAGTATTAGAATTTTAGAAACAGTATTTATACACATGATGGAGTGAGGATTTATTTCTCAGTGAAAAGTAATAGGAGAGTCACTTTTAAAAATATTTTTGTCCTCTGGACTCAAGACACCTGTGCTTTTTTCCTTGTGTGCAACATCATTCTTCAAGCATTGGTTTTACACTATAACCAAGATTATTATTAATGTTTTCATTTGCACATAATTATGAAAATGTCAGAAGTTTTTGGCCAGGAAATACCGCAAAGATGAAAAATAGTAACAGCTGTTATTTCAAGGTAATGGTGGATCAGGAATCAATCACTTGTGGCTATTTTTAAAGTATATTTATTGTATAATGTAAGACACGAAAATGAAGGGCATTTTGGACTTCTTGGGCTATGATGTAAACTACATGTTATTATTGCCTTGGAAAAGCCTGCTTGGAATGAGGGGGTAGATTTAATCACCGGGGATCGTTAATCACACTTGAACATTTCCCTTAGAAGTCGCTCATTCTGCATTCTTTCCTCCCTAGATGGATGGATACATAAGACAATTATTAGAGTTCTTAACATCCATCATAAATGTGTGCACATGCTATTTGAACTTGGGAGAGTTCCTCGTTGGATTTTCGTTTTGTTTGGGGTTTTTTAACCACAGATTCTCACTAGTTGTGGCATTGCCTTTTTATGATAGTGTCTTTTTTGGTGTGCCACATGTTACAGTCATTTACATGAGTGTTTGAAGATTCAAAATGTTTGATTGAGATGAAAAACATGGAGTGCACATCTTAAGTGAATTGTACAATGAAACTACAGTGCTTTGTATCAGGAAAGGGGTATTTCAGTTTTAATGATAAGTCTAATGAAAGTTTTTCTGCTGTATTTCCTTTTTTTACATTCTTTTTTCCTTTTTGTTTTTTTTTACAGTGAGGCAGACATTCACGAGTAATGACACATTGACCATCTTGCCAAGTGGACACTGAAACTCAGTGACAGATGCTGTTGTCGTTAGTGTTTGCCTTGTACAATGACTCTGCAGACATGCAGCCTACAGATGTTAATAAATGATGTCCATTAATTCTACTGACTGATCTGCCAAATACTTCAAGGAGTTCAAACCAACGGAGAAATTGGTGCTTATGGATGCCTGATTCAAAGGTAACCACTCACTTGCCATAGGACTGATGCACAATCTTGAGAATTATCATCAGAGGCCATAAATGGTAAATGGTTGAAAACTCTTACATAGTGATTACACTTGACTTTAAACAATCAAACCTTGTCCACAATTTCACCACAGAATCATGCAACTTTTCCATCTTTTTCCTACATGAGATGGTGTAATCATTCAAATTGTTTTATGTTAAATCAGCAAGCAACAGTCTTACTCATTTGGTGTCTGCAGTCTTCAAAGCACTGTAGCTTATGCTACTGATGTCATCCAGCGAGGTGAAAACTTACCTCATAGGGAATAAATGCTGGTGTGCATGATACCATTAAGGTTACGTATTGCCCCTAGTTTGATTTGCTTTATTGGTTTGTTAGCTTTCAGCATACATTGCAGAATCGTTCTTCTTTCTTGTTTCAACCCAGCTTTGAACATTTTTGTCAAAATATAAAGTAATCACAAGCACTGATAATGAGTCAGGAATCTATTGATTTTCTCCCATTTCAACCTGAGTAAAAATTTAAAGAAACGCCGATTTGAAAGAATGGTTTAAAGTAAAAGACCACTGTGTCTGCTTTGTTAGCCGTGTTGATGTGGAGATTTAAGGAATCCAGAATCTCACATTTCCTCACCTGAATTCAGAGTCCTTCAATAATTTTTCTACTTCTCTGGTGCCTATAATATACTGTTTCGTAAAATGGGCCTGTTTTTATTTGTCAAGTCGAAGTTGAGACGTGGTATCAAACACAGCTGAATCTGCCTCTCAATATGGAATTTTGACTACAAAAAGCAAAAATTAAATCCAAAAGTATAACTGCTCAGAAAAAAGTAGCTGCGGATGGTTACTACAACTATAGTGGTAACATCCGACTGTTTCTTTTGATATTCTGATATTTCTTCTGTGTTTAGTGGTCGTTTATTTATTTCCAGTAATTCGGTGTGAAAAAGCTGCAGTGTGCCAAAAAGATGTTTGTAACCAGAAATATTGTCCAGCTAAAAGTTGACACAGTTTAAGTTGTTCAGTAAAGCTTGTTCAATGGGAGATACAACTTTTATAAAGGTTGTATCAAGCTAGTACTTTCAGTTTCTGGAGGTACGTGAACTATTACTGTTTTCCTTCAACCTTGCAAAGTAATTGTTGGAGATGTTTATTCAAAAATAAAAAAAAATTAATTCTTCTTTGCTTTTGAATTTCGGATCTGATGGTGTTAGCTGCTGAGATTTAAAAGAAACACTGTAATGTTGCAAACGATTTGCAACTTTCGAAATTTTAACGAGTAGTTCACACAAAACCGTTAGGAATTTTTTTCAATATAAATGTATCTTTCAACGTTACACCGTGGAACTATTTGGTACAGTAATGACAAAATTACACGTTTTTGTTTTGATAAGCTTTTTATTCATCGAACGGCGCATTATATTACTGAAATTTCTTGTCCATCAGAAAACGGGAAAGCAGTTTCTTGAAAAGTCTGAGTTCATTTGTTAAGATTTGCCATTCCGGCTGAAGCCTAAAACATTGATAGTTGTAAGTACTGTTCTATCCTGCAGCGCTGCGTTACACATTGATGTATCAAAGTTTTTGTTTCAGTACATCGTATGTTTGAATACACAACTCGTGCACTTATTTGATTTGTATTTTCGGTCTTGTTTTGTTTCTCTGGTATTTTCTGTGGACTTCAACTAGCAAGCATTGGTGTTCCTGGTTTTTAGTTGCCCAAGAGATTCTAGTTTCATGTCCGTGGTAATTGGTTCTAATTTAACAGAATGTACCCTCTTTCAGTTTCAAAATTTGTGATGTTCTTCCCAATATTCGCGTTTCCTCGTGATAGATATGTACTTTCTGAGGACGGAATGATTAATATTTTACTGCTCATCTTGTCTACTTTAGTTTTCCCGTTCTTTTTTGTTTTGTTTTATTTTATTTTTGTTCTCTTTTTGTTTTGTTTTTGAATTGGATACATGTGATCTCGAGTGCTTTTCCAAGGCTTGCAACCATATCCTCTGTTAGTGTTCCGAGGTAAGACAAGCCTGTAGATTGTTCTGTCTATTGGCTTGGGAGTTCGATCAAGTAACGGTCTAAAATGTTACTTAGTAACAACATCTGCTGGCCGTAGCAAGTCTGGGTGTTTTATGTTAATCATTTTTTCCATCAAATATATTTCTAAGTTTTTTGGGGGGCAAAAGTCTGTTGCAAGTGCGTTGGATATCGATGCATGTTTCATATTAGTGTAGAATAAGATTTAGCCAGTTCTGGACAATGCCGGATTGGTGTGGATAGTGCCAGATTGGCTTGGGCTGTGCCGGTGTGGTCGGGACAGCACTGGTTTAGTTTTCGAATTTAGATGATGACTAGGCCTATACTTTGGTAGTTACCGGCCTAGAGGAGGGCCAGACAGTAAAAGTTTAGACAGTACCAATACTATTGATTTGGTCATGTTACGTAGTGTGTTCTGCTCAGAGGCCCTACTCATTTACAATCACCAAGGTTCCTGTTCAGCAAATGTCATCATCCTCGTAAACTTGTTAGACCGATTTCGCAGTTGATCATTAATTTTATAGTAATATCTTCTTAAACTGCATTGTGAAACTTAAACATAACTCTCAAACTTGTTTAAGAATTTGCAAGAGTTTCGCTCTTTAGTTCTCTCTCCCATGAGTGATGAAGGACCTAAATCATACATATTTCAAACACCTGCTCGGCAAGCAATCGATAAATTTGCATTACACCCCCCAACAATCTTAAGATTAACTTGCCTCCCCTGTCCTGTGGTAAGAGCAGCACCAAAACGGCATGACTGATCTTCAAAGGAAAACCCGTGCCTTCAAGAGAAACTAATTATAGATGAGAATTGAGTGAAGGCCTTGTGGTGAGGATGTGGAGGCAGTTTGGGCTAGCAAAGCAAGGACGATGCCATCCTAAAAACCAATTAATCCCACCGTGGCTTGACAGAATGAACGCTGGGACTTCTGACTGTCCGACCCCCCGGCAGTTCGGGGAGATTGTCCGCTCTGCCTTGAAGTGGTGAAGACAGCTTTTAAGTTCGTAGATTGTCTGGATTGACGTGGTGAGGTTTAATGGTACGTGTGAGACACCAGGGATAATGATCTAATCATGCAGTGTTGAGGTGTTTTAATGAGACATAATTTGTTGGGAGTAGATCTCGTTGATGTTCTTGCTTTATTGTGCAGTGGATTCTGCTCATGACGTCGCGTCCTCATAAAACCTTTAATATGTCATAATTAGCATCAGTGAAAAATAGCCTTGTCATTGAAGTTGGTGCTCTTTGTCGTTGGCATTAACACCATTTTCTCGTCCAGTGACCCACTTCTGCCACTAACCATCCAATACCAGCTCTCACAAAAAGTCAAATGTTTGACATGGAATTTGACAGAATTTCCCTGGACGGCCTTGGCCCAATACTCGATACATTAGGCCTATTCCCCTGTATCCATGTATTCAGGTTATTTAGTGGGGAAAAATATTATGATAATGCGAAGCTAGAGTGCTGCAGTGTTGGTTCGAGCTGAAAGAACCGAATTAACAGAAATGAGGAACATTACATAGTATGTCCATGAAGCGCTGATTTATGTTATAATGAGTGTTGTGCCATGGAATGTTACTAGTGTGGTTTCAGGCACTGTGAGTTTATTTAACACTGTCGCGGATCAGTAACGCCCACACTGACATTTATCAACATTATTTTCACGCTCTTGTAATTTCCGTTCGAGTTGGTCGACGCATGTCTGCACATTAAGTGAAATGTTCTCCAAATCAGACAGATATTGGGCATAAAGCTTGCCGACAAAATGTTCATATCAAATGCACCATTAACTTTATTACTTATCCCACGAGGGCGAATGGAACACAGAATAAGGTATTACGTCTGTGTCCCATATACCACGAGGCCGACGATAAAGCATCGTATTGTTAGTGCGTTGCATACATTGTGGCGTGTTCGTGTTTCGTCGCACGTTTACGCGAGTCATGAATTACACTACATATTTACGTCTGTAAACGAAAATACTAGTGTTCCGCGCTACGCCGTCTATAATTTCTGGTGTGATTTTTTTACCGACAATTTTGTTATTGTCGCCAACCAAAGGGGTGTCAATATGTCGCTGAATTTCGTTGATCTGAAAAATTCACCGAATACAAAGTGCAAAGGTTGAGAGACCAATGTCACTCTAAACTCCCCCGTGCAAACTCGATAACGGCACTACGAAATGAGCTCCACCTCCATGGACGAAATTAAATTGTATGAATCGATTTTCGTCTCTGTAGTACTCCTTAACGACGTTGCCAAAATGTACCAGCTCAGGAGTCAGAGATGTGCCCCCAAACATGCACTTCGTTCATCACTTCCTGCAGAGGTGATGAACTTCTGTTTCCAAGGCAAGCCAAAGGGCTATCTGTTCCCAAGGTAACGGAAAGGTGAAAGCGTTCCTGTAAAGTGTATTTGAGACCGGCAGTGTGACATAAGTTTGGCCTTAAAAATGGCCATACCAAAGGCAAAGAGGGTGGCTGTCTTGGTCAGATAAATGAGATAAGTTTTTACGGATTGATCCGACAAGTTTTCAGATGGGTGTTGCAGGTGGGAAAAGATTGCATCGATGCTCTGATACTGTATATAACCCCGTGAACCACTAGTTGGGTAAATTGTCATAAATACTGAATCACGGATATTTAATTCAGAATCACTTAATTACGTTTCTGTGTTAGTGGGTCACTGTCTGGAGTATTCGTTCTGTCGACTGAAGGAGGCAGAAAAATTCATTCCATGATACCTTCGTGGTTCCGCGACCTTCACAAATGATTTGACTTGATGTTTTGAATTGATATGATTTGAAATCATCCATTCAAAAGTGAAACAACTTTTGAAATGTTTGTGATTTCCACGCAATGTATTCTGGGAACGACTCAGCTGAATCGAATAATGTACATCGACGGTGGTCTTTTATCAGACGGACATTCGACTTATCCATTGACGGTAGTCTTTTATCGGACGGACATTCTACTTATCCATTGACGGTAGTCTTTTATCGGGCGGACATTCTACTTATCCATTGACGGTAGTCTTTTATCGGACGGACATTCGACTTATCCGTTTTTCCAGCAGCGTATTCAGTTTTTGGTGTCGGGGGCAAATTCGAAAGCGATTGCGGCTTCGGACATACTCAACATGATGTTGGGGAGAACAAATCGAAAGTCTTACTCACGATCCTGACATCCTTGCTTGTATTTCATGATGTTGTTTTCTTAGAATTTTGGTGCTAATTTTGATAAATAAATACATTTTTTCCTATACTCACCTGTGTTATTACAAAAGGGAAAAGGTGGGAGGACAATCTGTCTGGGGGCTCCTGACACCCCTTCCCCGCTGGATACGCCGCTGCATTTTCCAGTGTCTGGGCAGTAACTCTTAAAGAGCTAGTATTTCACCGCTAGAACAACAAGATGACTTCTCGTTAATGCACGAAAAATACTCTGAGTACATCTAACAGTAAACTTTGATTAGAATAAATTCCAATAAATGCAGAGAATTGACCTACGGAAATACACATTTGCTGCTTTTTAAGGATAGTAAATGAAAGTGCACCTAGTGGACGGATATGATGTTTAAAGGCGCCTTTCCATATGTACATGTTTTGGATGCATTCCTGCGCTTCACTCTCACGGAACAAAAAAATGACCCATTAACATTACACAAGTGTGCGATGCGTTCGGCCGTCAAAATCACCCCAGGAGCGATTCTGACTGATACGTGTACGCTTGGCGCAAGTGTTGACGCGTATATGGAAAGGCGGCTTAAGTCGCCCCGCCCTCCGAAAACTGAACTAAAAAAACATTTCCTGGGTCTTGCTGCCCGTAAGGTGCCCAAACATGGCCACGAATTATAGGTAAGGTGTTACTCTCTACTGTGAGAAGTATAACCCGGCATGTGGAAACTCGTGTCATATGACTTTTCGCTCTGATTACCATCTTTTACTCCCTCCCCCACTTTAGAAAATAAATCGAGGTGTGCGCAAACACGCCTGTCTTTACGTGATCGAAGACAAGCGCAAAAAAGGGTGCTGCGTCAATTTAGCGGGAACATTTCTTTGATCTGCAGCGCGGAGGAAACCTGACATTTTACGTAGAATGGGAATTAGGCGTTTTTCTTGTCTTATCTGATGATACTATTAAAGTAGTACGTACATGTACTCTTGCAGGATATGGCTGAGTGTCTCAAGTCCAAATCTAGGCTAGAAGACACTTTGGAATCCAAGAATTAGCCGATATCGACAAGGAACCCGAAAGGGTGCAATATGTACACAGACGCCCATGAGCCATGGTGGCTGTACCGTCTCCATACCCTAAACGCCCACACGAAAAAGAGGCTGTACGCAAATTGAACTCATGTTGGACTGATGAACGTTTATAAGTCATTACAGACAAAAATGTCTTGCTTGCATAATATTATGTGGAAAACCACTATGGCCTAAAAATTCATTAGAGCACAACATAAACACATGTCAACGGCTCTTACTGTCACTGACTGCCAGAAAACCCTTTTAGATCGCTGTAGGATTTTGATAAAGGCACGCACATGTATTAAATCATAATGCCATCCAATTTTGAGCACCCAAGATTAATATAAAAATATACTTAACAGATTTTTTTTTTAGATCAAGGCTGGTACCTCACTATTTCAGCCCTAAAGATGATACCATATCTGTGAAATCTAAGATGAGTGTAGATTTCGGCGTACGGTTCTCTCATAAGACAGTAACCGTTTAATTGTGATTTGGAATGGAACGATTTACCAAGCAGAAGACCGAACATATGCAAACTGGGATTAATCAGATTGGACGAAACTAGAGGTTTTTGACAACCAGGGATGTCAATGCATAGCAAAAAGCTGTTCGTCTCCAAGGACCAATTACCAAAGAGCCATATTACTTCTTGTTTGCTAAATGCCAGTGATATGACAGGAAATTCAACACATGGTTTACTATCAGTTTACCATGGATTTGTGTGAGCCGACGCTGGCGGTGTCGCTAATCTTTACCTGATTTGTTCTTAACTTCTTGGGTCATTCTCGCTCTGTGTCTAGCACTAGCGGAAAATAACCTCACATGCTACCCGGTACTCTTGGCATGCTAATAAATGTAAATCCGTGTTTTTACAGGTTACATGCCAAATTCATGTCGGGAGTTTGATTTTATTTTAAGGAACCAGAGTTGAATCGACTTAAGTCTGAATAGTGTCAGCTTAATTTAATCTAGCTGTGATGGGTTATTTCCAAGCTCCCAGCCGAATCAGTGATGACCCTTGGAAAAATCAGAGTCCTATTTTCTGACTCCTACAAGTCGCCTCCTTTCATAAATTTAGTTTGCATTCGGCGCCGTCGCAGCAATAAATCAGATACCAAGTAATCAGGCTTCTTGCATAGCCAATCGCATGATTGTGTGTGTAAAAACGTTAGCTCACTGGTCATGTAGCCTATATGTCCGTGGGGGATATGGCACAACGTAAAACCTCGGTGCTCAAAGTTTATTGATGCAACAACAAAGCCTCAATGAGTTTGCAACGGTCAGTTAGAAACTCCAAAGAAAAATGTATCATCGAGACTTACGGAACCCTGAGCCGATTACTTTTGACATCTGCCACATGGGCGATGAAATTTGAATCCACCTTCATTGATTTTTCCCGCGAAAATGTCTGCCCTGCAGTTCATCTCGTTTGGCAGTACCGAACGGTACTGCCACTGTATGCAGTAGAGGTTCTCTTGATGAGATCAAGTCGATGTGTTCTGTAAAGTGAGAATGCCAATGCGCGTGATGCCAGAGAAATACTATGTTCACTGCATTTGGGTATCTGGCCATAGAATGTAGATTCACGTTAAAACCAGATCAGTGTGATTCAAGATCATACTGCATAACAAGTGCTTTGACAATCGTAAAAGACCAAGATCGCCACTTTGAGTGCATGACTCTCTCCTTATGATGGAGTATTAGAGAGGAACACAATCGCGCTTCTAGGCCTAATGCGAAGCTCAACGGCTCATATCTACGTAGTGTCCTGTGTCTATCCGTGATTAATGTTGATCTTGGACGATGTTACCGGCGTCAATGGTGTCGAACCACATTCCCGGCATAGATGAGGTTCGCAATCGAATGATTGTTTTGGTAAAATTTCAGGTATTCCAAAACGACTTCAATCCTTCTCAGGACGCCGAATTTGTCCTTAAACTCTTGCCTGACGCCGCTCTCGGGAGTTTTAAGCAGGTGTGGGCGATCAACAGCATATGTTTATGAGGAGAATAAACACAGAGTGTGAAATGACATGTTGAAGTTTTAGGTATAAGAAGAGTCTGGGGTGGAAAGAGCCAACTCGTTTTTTCTAAAGGCAAGGTCTGTACCTTACTGAAAACGTTCATAAACTGTATCATTACAATTTGTAATTGCTGCACAACAACGTATTATAAAACTGTAAGAACGGTCTTATTATATACTCATTTCTATTCAAATTGCGTTTGCAGATTCGCCGGGGAATGGTTGCATTATTGCCCTTAAAATATTCGGTTATTCAGGTATTCACAGAGACATGGACATTCGTACACGAAATCGCATCTATTTCCTTGACCCGTGCTGAGAATCGAACAGTGGAACAACTTAATCGATACAGGTGTTGAATTTCCTCCACAAACTCGTCAGACGGTATGTTGATGAAATGCGAACTTCCTGAACAAAGATCGATAAAATTAGTGAAGTATTCAAACGGTGAACAAGCTCTAAAAATAAATGACTTTCATCATGGGCGATCTTTGGTGGAATCTGTTTAAGATAGAATGAAATATAGTGCAGAGGAAAACTCTTCTTGAAGCAAATATTTTAGTCATTTGATCTAAAGTTACAAATTATTCTCTTGTCGAGCTTTGTGACAAGTGTTGCAATTCTTGTGCATATACATGAGTATCAAGGCAAGTCACGTGACTTGCAAACAAGCACGTGACCACAGTAACGATTTCGGTAATTAATCTCATTCGAACGTATGCCTTCATTATTTTCAGTCAATTTCTTGGAGTTACTGGAGCAGAAAGCTCGTTGGAAAACGTGTCGGTTTCAATTCATAATGACAGGCATAGGAGAACGATGTATACCGGCAGTTGCAGTTATATACCAGCAATTCAAGGACAAGGTACCTGGAAGGTGTGACGGACCAGCCTCCGTGAAGATATGCACTGCTTGCCAGAGGCTATTCACCCGTGAGTTAATGCCATGGCAGACGAAGAGTGCCGCCGGAACGATCCAAATGGATAATGCATGGCACGCGGAGATCGATTCTGATGTTTTTCAACCAGTCCCATCGAGGATTCCTAATGAGGGGAAGATTGGTTACAGAGTCAGGTCATATCGATTAAAATGGCCAGATTTTTATTTTTAAAATCATCAGTCTCTATATTAAATTGCCGATCACACCGATTAGCCTCAAAAATCGTTGGAATAATCAAATGTAACATACAAAAGGCACATGGCATAATTTGAACGAGAAGGTTGAAACTGTACATTTGATATTTGCACGTTTATTATTCCAGGGTTCACCCTACTGGCCGCCACTTTCTGTCCCGTGTGAATAAGCCTTAACGCCAAGTCTTTCTCCTCTCAGCGCCATATGTCCTCATATCACTCAGAACTTTTCCATCAAGATTTTTACTGGCCACTGATCCGCACCGTCGCGGAGGAACTATCAACATAACACGGCAGTCTCTGACCGACTGAACCCGCGCTGCAATCTCCGTAAGGTAGCCACTCTGTATTTTATATTTACGATGTGAACAATTCATTTTATACTTTGGGGAAAGGATTTCGGTAAACGGTCCACGTCCACAGTTGTTTGAGTTGACCCATGCACCCCTGGAATTCTTTTTTCCCCAGTACACTGAGGACTACTTAATCTGACTGTGTGGTTTCAATCGATATCTAAGCTCACATGAAGCTTGGCTGCAAGCAGACCGTGTTATTCGACTAGGCTTGTGAATTTGTATCCCGTGCAGTACAACTTGGTGAATAAGCGTGTGTGAATGTGCATTTATTTAAATCTATTTTATAAGGAAATGTTACCGGCCGGTTTTTTAGCACTCAGAGATTACGTGGCCATTTTTTGTAATATGATTATCTGGTATAATACATTGAAAATCAATTGAGTTCATGGGAGAATGTTTAGACATGAGTTCTGTCTTTTGTTCATTGGTTGAGTTAAGATGCCTGTAATATTAAACCCTTTTACTATATGATGGTTTAGTTTCTCAATAACATTCACTTGAACCGCTGTTTTATCAGTTCGAGCAAGTTTCAAGTAAAAAAAAAAAACAAATCAGGTTAGAGCATTTAGAGCGCAGGCGAGAAATAAAAGAGATGACAAACATCTCCGAAAATTCTACAGCAGGAAACGGACAAGCAAACAGCGAGAAGTAAACTCGGCACAAAAAAAAAGAAAAAACGAATTGCAAAAATGCAGATACACAAAAAGCCTACATCGACGAAGCATGCTGTCGCCACCACGACGTTTCTAAAAAGCCTGTTACCATAGCAATATATTATAACTAGGCTGTGTCTCTTCTGAGGCGGCATTCAATTTGGAGAGAGATTTGGTAGTAGCCTTTTATTTACACTCTATTCAGTTTCCTTTCGTTTCCATGGAGGACAAGGGCATTTTTATACTGAAACATGACTGGTCCGTTCCTCGTATTCAGCTTACGCTACATTTAACAACTAATATGGAAGCAATTTTTCGAGACGGAAAATTTGGCAGGGAACCTTGGAAGTAATTAGAATGGGATCGGGGATATCAAGTTTGCTGATATTTTGAAACGAGAAAGATAAAAGTGGTATTGAGGTCGAAGAAGGGTGAGCACGTGTCATTTTTAGGCAGTACCTCTCCATTTATAAGTTTTTACTGAGTAGCAAAATGAAGGCATTTTGATGGGATTGCTAATAATAATTACTACATGAATGCCGCATGGTGTAAATTTATACTTCTGTTTATGTGAATAAATTATTTGGTCTTATAATCTAAGACAGCAACTAAATATCAGAGATTATTTTATGCCTTGGGAGGACGCGACCTTATCGTGTAGGTTATATCGTCATTTGGATGCAACTTGTGAAAAATGAATATGAACAATCTAGTTTTTTACCGAATAAAAAGTAAATTTTTCGCAGTTATTTGAAACCTTGTTCAATATTTTCGACTTTTTGTACTCATTCATGACGAAGTAGTCACAGTAAGCAACCTGCACAGCGCAATTCAAATTCTAGGTCTATCTTCTATTTTGCATTTCCCGTGCATGCAGCATAAAGGAAACCAATTACCAGCTCTTAATTCAGCAAATAAGAGGAAACAACAAGTGGAGAGATTTCTAAAATTTCTCAAGGGGATGGCACGTGTTCCTTGCGAGAGATTTAAACACGTCCAAGTGCCGCGTGGCAGGTCCGATAGCATCCTGCATCCGTCGCGTCATCACGGCCTTGCACGTGACTGACATAGGTAATAGTTGGATCTCCCACTGAAGTGAAAGGTGGATCTGACATGATGCTCCATGGACCATTCGATCAGGAACTGTCGAACTCGAAGCTCAACGTTGCATCTTTAGCTTATTTCACATGGTCTCCAAAAAGCACGCGGATGTACTGTACGTGTCAACACAGTATTGACGTGCCTTTTAGGAATGACGCGTCGCGAGTTTATAAGTCTTCAATGACAGCAAACTACTTCAGAAACCCTCCTCATTCATCACCCCTTCATTCTACCCTCATCGAAACGTATTTACGCCCTTATTGGAAATTGTAGGTTCAAACTTGGCTGACCATCAAAAGAACTTTTATTTTTAAGTATAAATTGCGCCTTTACCTTAAACACTGAAGCACGAATTCCAAGGTGTTGGTGCATGGTGGATCCTCCTGTTCCATCTAAACTTAGTTGAAATAAACAGATTTTTATACAAGCATATGAATATAGTGAAGGAGTCGGTACAGCTGCACAACTACCCCATCTCAAAGCTACTGATCGTCAGTTCCAGTTGGACCTAGCGCCGCCAACGTCTACTCCAGCAAAGTGTTACATTGTAGCTTCTTGGTAGAAGATACAGATGCTCTGTTCCATAGTTTATAGATTCGAATCCAGGCCAAGGGGCTTTCATGTTTGGTAAGTTGTATTTAATAACGTCCGAATGATGATTACACTGAGAGTGTCCAGCCCCAATTGGAAAGTGATGGGGACCGGGCGGTAAGGCTCTGAACTTCTGTTCCTGCGACCCGGGTTCGATCCCAGCTGCTGCTTTTATTTTCGACCCTTCAGGTAAATCTTATAGATAAATATATGAAAAAGTGTTTCTCTATTGGGGACCCAAAGTGGCGCAGCGATAGAAGTGTCGCCTCCAGAACCGCAGGCCGCGGGTTCGAGTCCCGCCTAGGACAGAAACCCGTGACAGGTCGGTGTACCGTGGTGGTCGTCTAGGTTAACTAGATAAAATAAAATAAAATAGAATTTTACTCTTTTTTACCGGCGTAAATACAAATAAAAAAGAAGTAAAAGGCCCTCCTTTCCCATTGCGAGATTCGAACCCACGACATCACGCACGAGCGTCAGAGTGCCTATCCACTAGGCCAACACGCTCTTCCTACTTAGAAACCTGCAGAAGTAATATATAAATATTCGTATAAAATATTACGAAACGATCAGCAGAAAGTGTCACGTAGTAAAGTCAGCGCGCATGCGTCTTTTGATGGCTGGGCTCTATGGGTACAGTCAACTAATTCAAGCCCCATTGAAAACAGTGTAAAATCAGAACTGTTCAGGGCCATCCAACATGCATACCAAAATCCCTGAGATTTCAGAAACACAAATGAAACTATTGTCTAGTCCCTAATCTTTCAATTTCTTTTCAATTTTTTGTGGTTAACCAATTACATTTTTAATTACTCCCACAAAACAAAATCACCACCCGAAAAGTGATTTTTCCGAAGTCCGATTGCAGCCATTTTTCAAGTGGCAACCCTCAACTTTCTCGGGCACTTACGACCATTTTCAACCGTAGTTTTAGCCATTCTGCTCTCATATGAAAGCTCAAAGACCCAGGGAGTTCATCCTGGCAGCGATTTACACAGTCTCACCATTTTGGGGGCCAAACAATCTCCTTTTTCAAAAGATACTTTGGGGGCACTTTTATTGATCATGAGCTGGCCAGAGTACGTATAAATAGAGTACGTAGTTGCTCTCTTGATGTAAAGATTCAGTTTTGTTGGTGATTAGACGGAAGTTAATTGTAGCCAAATTTTAAAAAAATGTAAGACTAACCCCTTGCAGTTTTTATTTTGAGGATATTTTTAAAAATACTATTTTTCAGTGCAAGGCATCCAGAGTATAAAAACCTGTTGCATGAAAATGCATTTCGGGGGTGACTAGGCGAAAGTTACAAATAAAATAAAAGTACAAGTCGAACCCCTTGAGATAATTTTTAATGCTATATCTTCACTGCAACGCATCTGAAGAATAATGACATGTTAGAATCGGATTAAAATGCATTTGAGGTGCTTGAAAAAAAATTACTTTTTGACCGAATGTTAATTTGCAAAGTGCAAGGGTATAACCAGACTAGCAGGTTTTTAAATTTGTGGAATTAAAAAAAAAGTTATGTATTCAGTTTAACGCATGGATCCAAAGGATAAGAACATATTAGAATCAGACTCTCACTGCACTTGAAGGTGATTTACCTAAACTTAATTTTTTGCCAAATGTTAAAATGCAAGGCTAACCCCTTGCATTTTTGTAATCTTAAAGGAAATATTTAAAATGCTAACTTCTCAGTTTGACGCATCAAATTATTAGAGCATAATTATTAGAATAAAAAATGTGTTTAGGTGATTGGACAAAAGCCATTTTTGACCAAATCTTGATAAGCATACAAGGCATACAAGCCCGTTGCACTTTTCTGTTAGAAGCTCTAATAAAAATGGTATTTCTCCAATATAATGCATCCAAAGTATAAAAACGTATTAGACTCGGATTGAAACAAAATTTTAGAGCGAATGGACAAAAGGCATTCTTACCACATTTCAGGTCTCACTAATCCCTTGCAGTGTTTAAAAATCTAGGAAAATTTTTGAATTTGCTATTTCTTCGATACATCGCAGCCCAAATTACCAAAATGTGTTAGAATCGTATTTAAATGCATTTTTGGATTGATTGAACAAAAGTTGTTTTTTTCCAAATTTTAAAGTGCCAGGCTTACCCCTAGCAGAATGTTTTAATTTGGGGAAAAGTTATTAAAATGGTATTTTTTTCAGTGTACTGCATCCAAAGTGCATAAGAATCTAATGGAAACGCATTATCGAGGTTGACGAAAATAAATTTTTTACCAAATTTTTAATTTAAAAATTCAAGGCTAACTTCTTGTGCGCTTTTAAGTTTTAAGTTTCCTATAATTATGAAACAGTCCTCTGAATATTAAAGACATTGTGGATGTACATCGAATGAGCCACAAATTGATATTTGTCATGAAATTTATAATGTCCCCTGCTAAAATCAGAGCTGCACTTTTCAAGCACAGATACCACTTCAAATACGACGGCAGTTCAGGACTGTCAACAATGCAGATAGGTTTCGTTCCAGTCCTCGATAGAGGAATCAAAGTAGAGGACTAGTATCCGGTGTAATTATGAACAAGTACATGTAACTTTTAACTGACAATTTTCGGTCTTACATCATGAAAACGTGTGGGCTCACGCAAGGTCAAATCAGCAATGCATGCCACAGTCAACGATGGAAAACATCCTCAGATAGGACAGCTGTTTTACACAGGATAAATAACTGGAACTGGTTCGCCTTTAGCTGCTCGGCCAATGGACAACCAAATGGACATCAGAATCGTCTAGCATCCAGTGAAGCTTTAGGAATGCATGTACCGTTAAACATGATTGTACGTACACTACGTGTACTACATGTACATGTAGATGGAAACGCATGTTATATGTATGCCTCAACGGACAGATGAACACACGCTTGGGTGCACATAAAAGTGCATCAAGAGCTTTTCCCCAACAATGGGACAGTGACTTGTTTCCAGTAGGACGCCCTGTATTGATACACATGCATGCGTTTCAAAAGCCCTATTAATTGTGTCAAAACACCTGCTATTTATTATTTAAATGCCAAAAACGTCTCCAACAGACCTACAATGACGTCACGCGTTGTTTGCATACGTGTGCGTTTTGTTTGGGTAGTAAGGTAAGGCACGATCCCTCGTGTACTCCAGGAAAATGCACAACAACGTGTTGTGTCATTGTCTGATGCTTAAGGACTGGGAGCCTCATCAAAACGATTGCCCACGTAATTCTTGCGTTAGAGAGCTAATGAAAAGATATACCAATTGAATTGTCAAAAGGTGTTCAACTATTCTTGGACACGTGGAAAATTGATTGGTGACTACGTGAACATCGAGAAATATTATTGCCTTGGTACAGGGCACGTTTAAACGGTTTAATTTAATGTAATTTGAAAGGGATCCACTCTGTAACGAATATACAAATACACCCCCTTCATGTCCTCCGATGAACATGAAGATGTTCAAACATGAGAGTTGACATTAAGATATTTACTTAAAAGTGTAGTAGGCCATCTTGACCTTTCTTCGCTTTGTGAAAGTTCCCAGTATTTTCAATTAACACGCCTCCCGTCAATCCTCCAAAATGTCCGAAAAAACTAACTCACGTAAACGTTTTCCTCAGTTTAAAGGCTTTTTAAAAATTTATTTCATCGGTATATCCGTCTCTATCATTGTTGATGGTGTAATTACAAGCTTCGAAAATTATGCAAACATTGATCAAGATTTAATAGTTTGTCTGAAATGAACAAGTTCAGTAGGCAACCAATGCCATGGTAACTAATGGAATTACTCTACTGACCACAAAGCGAGACAAATTTATATTTGAATCTGGTCCGAATCACTGGCTTCTTAATAAAGAAGGTTGTTTTTAAAAGTCTGTTGCAGTTAATAACACAAAGTAAATCAACTGTTTGTCACAAAACATCACCTTGTTGCTAGATGGGTTATACCCTCAAAACGACAACTTTCGGATAAATGTGTGTGAGTTAAAAGTATTTTTCTGTTAATCCTCAAAATTATGCTACTCTCTCCCTTGAATGAACAACTAACGTCTCAATTACCACTCTGCCTGTCTCTGTAACACATATCACCATGAAAGTGAGCCCAGCTGCTCAGGAACGCCAATCTAAATAATAAGCTATTCTGCCCGTCATTAACATTATCGGTTTGACTATGTCTTTATCAAGATACGCTCTAATCTGAAGCTTCCATGAACTGCGTTTAGGGTTGAACAGAAGCCAAGAAAAGAGCAAAACAATAGTTCACAGTTTTCACATTTACTTGATATACATGTAGTTGTAGTTTCCTGATCTTAATTTTCCACTGATTTGAAAGCAACGTATTTCCCGAGACACACCGATGGATTTTTCCTCCGTCCGAATTTATTTTACCGATGGGGGAAGTGCATGGTTATTCATATCCTCCACTAAGTGACTTTTTTCAACATTTACCCAACATTTTAGTTCAAGGAAGAAGAATGCACGTGTTCGCTTTCTTATGATTGATGAAGACAATGAATACTTCATTAGCATCGATTTCAAGTTGATGCTGGGGAATCAGGAAAAAAGAAAGAAAGCAAATAGTTTTGAAACAAAATATTTATGAAAATACGCAGCAGTTTGGTCATTTGTCCTTTGTTGCCCCGCTCCCCAATAAATACCGAAATGACAGACACAATATCACTATTCATAATATTGTTCAGACGCACGGGGAACATGGCCCATGCAAAGACTGTTTGTTTGTTGGGGTGTTGGGTTGTTTGTTTGTTTTTTGTTTGTTTGTTGGGTTGTTTGGGGGGGTTGTTTGTTGGGGTGTTGGGGTGCATGTTTGTTGGGTTTTGGGGGGGTTTTGTTTGTTTGTTTGTTGGGGTGTTGGGGTTGTTTGTTTGTATATTGGGTTGTTTGTTGTTGGGGTGTTTGTTGGGTTGTTTGTTTGTTTGTTTGTTTGTTTAATTCATCCCTACAGTTGCTGTTTTTGTGAATGAGTTTGAGAGGTTTAAATTTAAAGGTGCGAACGAATTATAGACCAAAGAATTATAAACCAAATGTGTAATGGCAAAACCCATCAGGACTATTCAATCCATATGACAATATTCATCCATTTTAAGCGTACAGCCGTCACAATATATGGCAATCGCTTCCACTTTCAAATCCTTGTATCTTTTATCCATGCAGCCTTCTCTCAAATTATTTCAAGGAACACAACCGATCGCCACAAGTTCTCTCCTGACTAATTGGTTAGTTCTTTCTTGCCTTTCTCACTCCCTCAACCAAACTTTACAATGTGATGTATTATTTTGGAGGCAAGAGCATTTTCATTTTACCTCAATAAGTAGATTACACACCATCGACTGCAGAAGATCATTTCACACTATACGAAATAAAGGTTTTTTTATGGCCAAAGTAGCGACCTTTCAGGCGTAGCGTTACCCATCCTCCAACATTCTAAATTGAAATTCGTACTGCATGCATTTCGTCGTTTCGTTCATTCATCACTTTCTCCCCAACCCCCTCTTCCAAATTCCTTTTCTCTTTAATCTTCACGCTGTCACTCATGTGTCATATTGTCATGACGTTCCACCACATTTCAACCAAAAGTAATATTCGAAATTCGTTTATTTCGAGAGACAGTTTTTGAAGGCCGATTACTGTTTGAATGTTACAAAGGATATGCGAAAGGAAAACACAATTATTCCCCGTTTTCTTTTCATTAATATGCAAATTTCATAAAGTAATAGTTTAGAACATCTTCACCAGAAACATGATTTTAGTTTAACATTTTGCCTGAATTTAGAAATTCGAGTCCGCTTCACAATATTCAATTGAACCTCAGAATTCCCAGCTCTGAAATCCTTTAACTTCGATAAGATGCAAAGATGAGATAAACGAAATCTTAAGTATTATGAGAATGACAGGTCGTGCAGTGATATAGATATCATCCATTCAAAATTGAACGTCTTAAGGAGACAGAGTCTCAAAGGAACGAGAAAATGATCAGGTTAATGGAAGGTAACGAGATATGGGATGCGAGCTTAAATCTCACAAGATTGATCGGGCCTTTCTGGCGACGCTTGCTGAATGACACAAACAAGATGGAATTGTTTTCAAGACGGCTCCAATGTTTCAACGGCATTGATCAAGGATAAAGTAAAGTAAAAGTGGGGTCTATCGTTGTTTAAAATGATTAATGCTAAACTTGGGATTGGGATTTCAAGACAGCTTTTCCATCCCAGACACTACTCTCACGCCCCAAACGATTACTAATCCCTTTGGAAAATAAAATGCAAAGCCAAAACAGAGACACCCAGTACCGTTGTCAGGCACACAACTGAACACCTTAGGACACCTCTTCCAAGACGTCACCGCACTATTTCACCTTGTTTGTTAACTATAGTTTTTCAATCTGACTCGTCACACTTTATCTCTGCTCAAAGTACCGATCAGAATAGTCTAATCTATTTTTGCATTACTGACACGCGATTGCAAGTGTTGCTAGAATTCCCTTTCTCTGTTTTCTTGATAGCCACTCTGCAGCTGCTTCTATTTGGAGAGACTTAGCAGAAAACTAACGGTAGCGTGCATGTTGAGCATTATAACCGTATTTTATATTCAAGGCAAAACTCGTAAACAGTTCCCTCCTCCATCTGATTACGGCGATTGAGCGTATTGAAGATTTTTAGGAATGGGAAAAACGACAACTGTTTTAATGTCGGTAGTTATTGCAACCTAGCAACTGAAAAATCCCACTGTCAGCTTTATGGAAAAGGTATTAAAGAAAGTGTGTGGATTGGCACGTTAGGTGCATGTGTTGAGAACTCGGGGGGGGGGACAGACAAGGTACTCAATTCCCTTATAGCAACGGCACCTGCCCAAACACATTACAAAATAAACTGAGCCCCTCTTCCGCTCCATATCCTCTTCAAATTACGATTTAACATGAATTGGGCCAACTGTGTTGGCAGGTCGTGTTCACAGGAGAACTTTAGTTGTTTTCTCAGTTTGCTGCTCTGTTTAAGGCGATTTTCAAACTCTGTTGACACTGTTTTTAAAAGAAGGTAAAGCACTTTACGTTATGAACCCACGAAATGTTACCATGGACCCTCTACTCAAGGCCCGTAATGTTACAAACGTTTTACAGAAATGAGTAGCACCTAAATCCTCTTTGATTTTCAAGCATCAAAGTTAATAAAATTAAAAAGGCAGCTTCGGTTTGTTCGCAAACAAATTATTAAATATATGTCTGTGTCTGGAAACAATAAAAATAAATCAAAAATTTTAGTAAAACAATTCAGTTTTTGAAATTATTTGTACAACTGACACGCTTCCCGTCAATTTTTTATCTCTTTCAATAAAAACCCAACATAGTTTCTTTGCCATCTGTTATTTCTCCCCCTAACCTTTTCCCTGGCGCCTTGGTGTCCTGTTAACAGTAAATTGATTTTCTCCCTGAAATGTAATGTCTCAACCTTTACAAAAGTGTATTTTAAACTATTTTTACAACAGTATACTGTACTGTATTTCATGCAGATAGAAATAGCTGTTAGACTTTACGTCTTTACAAAGTTAATCCGGTACACAACGCCACAGAAGGATAGCATGCAAACGATGTAAACGACGAAACCAACTCAGAACAAATAGAAACAATAATTATTTTCCGGAATTTGAGCTCAAATTTACAGAAATATCCCAGTAATTCTCACACGACTTCATCAAAATATATAGTACTTGATTAAGTGGTATGCAATCGGCTTCTTATTTCAGATAATATACCATATTTCCACTGTTTACCGAAAGCATTAAATTAGACAAGTATATATCTTCTTGTTGATTTTATAATACAGTACACAGGCCATTGTGGTGTAAATGAATTTGAGAAATGTGTAAGCTATTATCTGTCATACCCTCTCGGATTACAGTTATGCATGCATTTATTTAACATCCACAAAGTAGTTTTCAAATACTTGTCACTACTACTTTTGCTAAACATCGAATCAGACACAAGCTTCAATGTTATATCAAATTTGAAAGTCTAAACCATCATTTTATCCTTTGATCGCAAGTGATGTTTTTCGTTTTTCATTTCCAAATTCAAAGATACATCATCACTAAAAGTTTGATTTCCCTGAAATGTCTATATATAGCATGGATAGATCATTAATGATGTCCACGGGTACACGGACGAGGAATGTTCCTCCAACTTGTTTTCACAACACTTGACTCACAACTGACGCAAAAGGTATAATAGTATATTTGTTAACGATTTCACAATTATCAAACAGTGAACTAAATCTAATAACACCGACAGACGTGCACAGCACGAACACAGGAATTTTCTCCCGAGCCGAAATCAGCCAAACTCGTAAATACAACTATTACATGTACATGTATTAGTGCAGACACTAAGACATTCAAAGCGATAATTTGATAGATTTTCTCCTTCGGGAACAAAACGTAAAAATTATAGGCACTCGAGTGTAATTCCTGTTCTAACCTTCTTCAGAAGATTAGATTATTTCTCCCGATGGTACCTCTTCAGAACTGTCATGATATGCTGCATTCGTCTCGTGCTGCAATTACCTTCAATTGAAAAACGCATGCGTCCCCTAGCAGATAGCTGTCTATAAAACAATACTTCGACGTAGGAAATTTTATTAAATCAACTCAGTAACAGGTTGTCCTTGAAGATCTGACACGTTGAGGGTTTGCTGTCTGAGAGCGACTCAGTGCGATCGATAGAGTCCTTGAACATACCAACTGTAATGACACAAACGTGACCAAGGACTTCAGGTTGTTTTTCTTCGACTAGACCAGACGTGAGACGTGCCATGCAGTCCACGCCAAATACAAAGTCATCTTACTTACTAGCTACTAAAGTGATTTAACAGCGTATTTGGTATATTTTCAGAACTTGATTTGAACCTAGCACCGTACGTACAAGAACACACGCGATAAACAGTTACTTCTGTGTGCTATGCAGTGACTGTTCTTCCGTTTATGGGCGTTTTGTGAACACACATTTTCAAACATTTCTATTCGGACTGATTGTTTTGATTTCAGTAACACCCTTGGTATCTGCATCAGTTGCCCTGATTGTTCATTCAACACTAATTAGCAAAACAGTTTATGCTGTGAATGAGTTTTCCACAAGCCTTTATTTTACTTGCTGGTATTCGAATTATTGATAGCAAATAGTGTTCTTTCATCTATACTCCTTAAAGTATATGAACACATGGGTCTTCCGTTCAAAACTCCGTTTTTCCAAGCTGCAAGCCCATATAACGAGAATGTAACAAGACGTACTGTATATCAAGTACACTGGGATGTACCTCTGGTAATTATGCGGCGGATACAGTCAGTCAACTGCATGATCACAAGGTATGTGCAGTCTTCCAGCAATTAATTACACACTGCAGGCAATTGTAACCACCATACGAGCACAAATTACTCATTCCACAAACTCTGGCCAAAAAAGTGACCCGCGGCAATAAAAACCCGTACGCATCGCCCTTAAATAAGGTATTTCGTGGTAAACATCTCTTTCATGGTAAGCAGTAGGGCTAGTAAACAAAGTGCTTCCATGTTGAGACTAGTCTCCGCCCCCTCCCCCCTTTGGAATTCAAGAATAAAACAATGGAGCAGGAAACCATCTGTATTTCATCTCGTTCTAATAACTGCCTGCCTTCCTATTACGCAGTTGTTTTTAAATTTCACCCGGTGAACTGTACATCAGTAAAATTTAAACAACCCTTCTTTTTCTTGTATCTAACTCAGGATTGCATTTCGATACTGAATTTGCGTCGGGTAAACACTCACTTTATCTTCCATGTTATTTCACACTGTACATGCTCTTGTTTCCACTGAAGAGCCTCGTAGCGACCCGTCTACTGACCGCTTGTTGTAGATTGTGCTAGTGGGTGTGCCTGGTGACATCGGGTACATATTCATCCGCGTAGCTCGGACATGAGACAGCTTGCGGTTACGCTGACAGCAAAGATAGCGAGCGAAGTATCGTCGGTAAGTCTTGCTTAGAAAGCAGAGGGCGATTGGGTTAATGCAAGAATTTGCGTACACCATGAGAACGGAGACAATTTGAAGGATGAACATTCCAGTCGAACTGAAGACCTCCAGTGAGAAGCTAAAATTAAACCAGAGCCTGGAGACAAGAAGAAAAAATAGCGGGAAAAAGATGATACAGTTAGGTAAAAAGATTGCACATTTCTAGAACGAAGCAAATTTAAAGAAGTTTGCAGTCTTTTCTCGTTTCTTTCAGAATGCACAGATAATAAACAAAAAGATGAAAAAGAATAAAACTGATAAACAGTTATCTACGTACAAACAAAAACAAGCTATGGATGATAGCAAAAAAGGCACACATCGGTCTGCGCTGATTACTCTGTGTAAAATCTTGCTCACAAGCCGAAATATGAAAATGGAAAATGCACGAATTCTACGAAATAATATATTTCCAAGACCATGCACATTTCCAGTGATACCAAGCGGCCCACAGAAATAAAAATTCATCACAGCTGTTGAAGATACGAGTGAACTCTTTTTTATCCAGTTTGAGTCTTCTTCAGTCTTTCAGCTCATATTCCATATCAACTATTGCGTTCTATCCTTAACCTACCGCTCAAGCATATTAAAGATCTAAACCGACGTAAATCTAGCAATTACAATCCATTAATGCGGCAAATCAATTGTGGCAGATCGTGCACTCCATTTGACTTCTCTCAAAAGGTGAAAGAAATTGATCAAAAGATATTAAAATATTGGAGCATAAACTTAACAGAGCTGTAATGAGGCTTCTATGAAGTTTATTCTCTGGTGGAAGCCATAGATAGGGCTGACTAATACGAATGGCACTGAACCCCTGGGAAAACCATTGGATGAAATGTGAATAGCCAGTGCAATCAAGGCGGGACTCGGAAAATATTTGAAGGGGCCTACTTTTTATTCTGATCATGGGCCCTTGCTCTATGTTCCGATCAACTGTTGCCTAAAGGCGAAGACCATTTTTGCCGGTGCACCTCTCCTGAAGACAAGAAACGGACGATATAAAGAGTACTTCATTTGTAAAACAAACTGGTCATTTCTGAATGTACAACTTTTTGTGAGACAATTTTAAAGCACCGTCTCTATAAGATATCGTCGAGATGAAAAGTTGCCAACGCTTTGGACAACAATGCCGACGAATTTTAAACAAAACAGTGAGGTGACAGCAAATGATAAATTGTTATTGACTGGACTTTTATTACAGAATGTCCAAAAAGGGATCTTAAGTGTTCCTCTCGACTACACCGTGCCTGATGAACCGAGAAGAGTGAGACATTTATTTTCTCAAGGAGAACTGACAGGGTGCATCCAGGTTCCTAATCTAATTACCTTTCTCCCCATTCCCATTAGACCAGATCTCAAATTCTTAACTGACAGTGATAAAATAAGAGACGAGCATTAGACTTCAAAGCAATCGGCATCCGGGACGATGTTGGGGCTGTCTTTGCAAGCTCACCATGAAGTATGTCCTAAATATGAAAAAAAGGAAGACTTTGAAAAAGTGGCCTTCCATTGCCTGAAGCTCGTGAGTTTAACAAGCTATGGTTATTGATTTTTGTCTTAGTGTTCATATTCAAGCTCTGCTCGGGTCCCTTGATGTTGCTATATCCCGACATGGTTGATGGTTCTCCTATAGCTGCACAGACTGACGATGAATATGGCCTTAGGTTTGCCTATCTACGTGGTCTAATTCTGCTTATTGCTGAGGATGACAAAAATGAAATTAGGATAAAAAGTGACGTGTTGAAGTATCACTGGAGCAGAACAGAAAAATGCAAAGAGACAGGCGCAAGTAGAAAAGCTTCTGGGAGATATTCACTCAGATAGATACTAACCAAGATAACATGCAACAGCCATAAAACGTGTCCTTATTCACGACAGAATTCCGTTATCTTGATCTATAACACCAAATTCTCGAGGCCGACACTACTTAAAGACTGAAATTGTTAGATATACAGATAGCCTGCAAGGGAGAATTGCCTACTGTCCTAAGCAACAGACTGTAACGTGACTTACAGAAAAAATTACACATTTTATAAGATTTTTTAAATGCGAAGTGCAGACTCTTGTCCGCGACGTTAACCCCAGCCAATCACAAAAAATGGCACGACCTCAGTCAAGTCTAGCACGACACTGACGCCGTAGCTCAATAGTTAACGTCTTGCACAGGGTGCTACAAACACTTTTCAATTCAATTGCTTTAGACCTGGCGTATCACTTGAAGATTGATAGAATCCAAGAACACGACTGTCTTATCGTTATTGCATTAGATGGTGAAAGAGCAGCTAGTAGAATGCCACTGTTGCATCCCACAGCTTCCTCCAAAAACTGACTTCATACACACTAGGAAATGATACAGGTATTATGTGTTCTGCATGGATTTTTGTTCTGCCTGAAATTTCCTTCAGAAATCACTAGATGACGGATACGACTACTTAGAGCATAGATGTGTGTTATTCCAAGCCGCAGCCAGTTGATTAAGATACGGCTTTAATTAAACTCTACTTAAGCTTGATCCTTCCTGCAGGGACAATAAAGCACTGATTAGATAGGTATAAACAGAATATCCATTACCTCTCGCCATCCTGCAGGTGTATGCACATAAACCTTACTAACGGTTAATGGGGATTCTTTGAAGCGACCCGTAGGCTACATTTATTGGCAAATTTTCGACATTCTAGAATCGATACCAGGAGCTGAGCTGGGAAAGGGAGAAGGCTCACTTAGTCCCTAATCTTCATTTGTTGCACGCATGCTTGGTGAAATAGTCAAAGAAGAGACATCGTTCAATTTATCATCAAATGGTGCTGCATTGAGTGTCTGAGAGAGGTTACAGTACTTCCGGACTGCCTCCGCCAGAAGGGACACACTTGTATCACTAAGGCAACATGGTTAGAGCTGAGAACTAACAACCTTTGCACTTCAATGAAGACGCACTTTTCCGGAAAGAAAAGATGGAATGCTCTGACGAGGAATTAAGTGCAAAAAAATACTCTGCTTAATGGAACAACACCGTGGAACCAAAGGAAATTTCGCTTCAGTACAGTGGCTATAAATGGTTACAGTCATGTAACTTTGTATATTGGTTAAATCACTTCGCTGACAGTGACTGGAAATGTATGCACCGTTGAAGTTGCTACATTACTTGATCTGAAAGTCAACAAATTTAAACAATAGCGGCAAATATTTGAATACTGCCAGTGTATCATCTGATGGCACAAGCAAGGTATCATTACGGTTTGATAAATTGATCAAAGAAAGAACTCTATGTTGTTTTATTATACTCACAACTACTCTATTCAAATAATACTTTGTCATGTTAGCCCGAGTGACTAATTAGAGGGGAAATTCCGCCGCGGGAAGAAGAGAACAAAAATTAATTGGTATGTGAAGCCCCGATAGGATCATGGAAACCAACGGTGCAAAAGGGGTCAGGGATGTAGAAAAGTACATTGCCATCTTCACATCACATGCAGCCAAAGGCTTCTCATTCTTGAGCTGGAGCATTACATCTTGATGTAACGCCATCTCTTGATTGATGCCAATTCAATAATGGAGATGAAGGGATCATATCCCTGCCCATTTCCCCTTACCATTTTCTAAGCATGCACGTTTTCAGGACAGACTGATTATAAATTTACTAGTTCAATCCTCGCTCCCCATTCAATCATTCTGTCAACAATCGCAGATATCTCTCAAAATATTATTTCTGTCCACGTTCTGGAACATTCAGAAACTCCTATCTTCCTCCTGACTTCATGCAAGCTGAGCATTCAAGAGACTTTAAAAACAAGAAAGAAAGACATGCTTTTTTATTTTTTCAACAAAACCTTATCAATATCAGTAAAGAGCTTACCCAATTAATAAGCTGAGAGTGCGTTATGCATGGTTACCATGTCATGTGGTTTGTTGATTTACGCCTTGGAAAAGTTATAATTATGACAACAAGGCAAAACGTCACATATGAGTTTTGACCTGGACTATAAGGGGTGGCATCTTGGTAGCACACGAATGATTGAAGAGGCTTCATAAAAATGTCGGCAAGTACAAAAGAATACAAAGTCTCGTCAAAAGAAACACTTTGTCGAAACTGCATTAGCCATCATCTAGTTTCCTTTCGATGCAGGAATAGGACTTGAACAAAATAATCTGCGGACATGGAATATTAAATCCTCAAAATGAAATATAGTTGATTGATGTAAATTAAAGTTAGTCGATAAATCAACCATTAAGCACAGAGTCAAATGGTCATGTAAATCAGTGAGCAACCACACTTGCTCAAGATGAGTTATTCTGTTGATAACTATATCTTGACATTTGAATTTCCCAAATTTAAACTACTCGCGACAAACCCTGAAAACAACACTTCAACCGTTAAATACCGATTTAAACTTTGCAACGTATCATGTGCTATCCCCTGTTAGAATCAATTAACGTCAAGAGACTATTTCTATCTCCTATGCTACCTTCTTTTCAACCGAACGCAACGAACTGCAGTCAACTCCAAACGAAATAATCCGTCTGGCGTATGATGAAACTCTGTGCGTGATCAAGAGATTCGCTAGAATGATCCAGTAGTAGTAGCGACAAGCCTCCAAATATACATGTACATGAGAGCTGGCGGAAGAGTTCAAGTGGATGCGACCAAAAAAAGGTGAGTTACATCTCCATAATCCTCATACAAACCTTCTTAGCCCGACAAGAAAATGAAACGACGATGGCAAATGCACTTTAAACAACCACCATAGATGGTATTGGCAACAAACGATCGCTTTCAAAGGGGACTTTGCTTCCCTGTTTTACTTCATGAAGGAATTTCAAAATCACAGTTTGTTTTGTAAATTGATTGAGGAAACCCAGAATGTTTTGGAACATTATAAACTACGCATATCAGTATTTCTTCCAAGGTTTGTGTATGACCTGATGTAAGTATATTATGTTTTTCTACGAGCATGTTCGATCCATTAGAATAAATGACAGAAACAATAAATAATTTGCAAACAAATTGTAAAATTTTGAACGAGTCCTCAGTTCGACGTGAGGGCGACTTCGTCAAAATATTTTGATTTGCTCAAGCTGGGGTCTCGAAATGCGTGCCTTGAGAATTGTGTCTATTTGCGGGTGGTCCTTTATAACAACAAGCTGGACTTGGAAAGCACTACGTCCTGTCCAGGGTACGCATGGCTTGAGGAATTCTCAGGAGCATTTTGCAAGAGATGAACGATGAGATGGACGAAACCACAAGTTCGTGATATGAAGAAGAAACGACCTTCAGGCTACACTCTCTGATCAATATGGTACTTTGGCAACTCATTTGAAGTCAAAGGTGGAGAATTAGGAGTCTTTATTAATTTTATTTAACAAAGAGAGTTTTTATTGAGTTGGGAAGTCACATTGCTGTGGCTTCTCAGTTAACATTTTGCGCGTTTTACTTGCTGATTAATTATCCACAATGTGAATTATGGATTGATAACAATGACATTAATATTTACGACGGTAACAACAGATGAAGGTTATGTCAGATACTGACGTGATAACAACAAAAATTAAATAACAACAAATAATTCAAGCAGTTTACATCATTCTTACACCTTTTGGTTTAAAACAAATGCCACGTGCATGCCGAAAAACAAGTTTCATTCGAATAAGAAGTTTTCTGGCGGCTTGCAGTAAAGGTATGAGCTTTTTCTGTCGAACTCAGAGTTAACCTAGTCCGCAACTGCCAATGATTATCATCAATAACATCACTAATGACTCTGCTGTGAATGTGTCGGCAGAGGCGCATTCTCAAGGAACCGGCTTTCCTTAATCTACAGGGCAAATTAGGGCAATCGCGTCTCGTCAAAGAAAGCAATTCATCCTGATGTGTAATTGGAATTACTAAGTGCACGGAGGAAGGAGCTACATTTCCTGGACAATGTCATTACTGAACATCATCTTATTAAGGGAAAAACAGAAGGGTTGGTTAACAGTACAAAGGGCAGGCAAGGAGGTAACAAGACGTGCATTGCATATCAAATATTCGGCATCATTGATATTCCTTTATATGACGAAGAAATTACGTTGAAGCATACACTGTAAAAGGTTGGTCAATTTTGGGAGGATATTTTGCCCAATGTTGGTAAAAAATATCAACTTAGCAACCTTTGGGCAAGCAAATTCTTCCCAATATTTGGTCAATGTTTGACCAACAGTGACGGAAAATTGACCAACAATGTGACAGCTTGTAACCAAGGTTGGGCAAATAACAAATGCCCAACATTAACAACATTGTTTTGACCACCGTTTTTTACAGTGTAAATGCAGCGTACTTCCCTGCAGGAGAGTCAGATGTTTAATCTGAGATTGAAATAGTTTAATACTAACGCTACATTCAGGGACACGACTCGGAAGAAAAATTGGTCAATTCAATGGGAAGAACTTCAAGTCCGTACGTGACTCCATGCGTGACTTAATAATTGTCAAGTGCAATAGACCCACAACCAATATCCAGTTCATCCCGGTTCCTCCAACTTTTATTTCAAATGAACATGAGGAAACACACACACACAAACTGTGCCGTAAAAACCTCAATCTGTATAACATCCATAATTGATTTCAGACTGTATGAATCTGTTAATTTCATTGCTACGTGCTCATCTCAGTGAGTCAGATTTGATGATAAGAAGTTAAAAAAAAATAAAAGGCATATTCAGAATAGACTGATTGTGCCTACTGAATCACGTGACCTAAAGTGGGTATTCAATATCAACAAACATGGGTGTCTAAGCAAAGGGTTTCGTTTAAGTATCATTTACCAAAACTATACCATAAACCGGCTTTGCTGTTTGTAACCAACACTCAAACACACGTTGCTATGGGGTTGATACCCACTGTAGGTCACGTGATTTGGCCGACGCAATTGGTCTAAGTTGCAGCCGCTACATACTGAGATTCATTAAAAAAAAATACCTACAGCATCCTTTCTGTGGGTGCACCAACTTTAACCAGGAAACAGACGAGATCAAAAAGATGTGCATTAATAACAAAAATAAACAAAGTACAACTTTGTCAATTCAAACATTTTATACAAGAAAAACGCGTCATATGTTTTATGTGGTTGGCCAAACGAAAGGTGAAACGTCGGAGTTATTATACCGTCAGGGTTTTCCTTTACCACCTAAGTGTGCAAACAAATTGTGTTGTTTGGGATATAATAATCGATATTTAGGCGCTGGAATAGTTTTTTTTCAAGAGTGCAGTGAGAAGTAATCGATTCAATGTATTTTAATGTAAGCGTGAGAAGAATCGACAGGAAGAGAAGTTAGTGACTATGGAAGATTATCGAGTTACACATGCACAGCTGGAAACTAGGCGTAATAAAACAGTTAAGCGACTTCGAGGAAATGGACTGACACATAAACACACGTGAGGATTGATTCATGAGGATGAATTGAGGAGGCATTGTGTAGGGAATGCTTATAAGATTGATGGAAAAACACCCAAGAACCATCCGGTAGAACGTACAGTTTCTGAACTAGTTCACCACTGCGTCATGGGCGCTAGCAAAAAGGTCGAATTTCTGAACTTTCCCGATGGAGGTCAATGTATTGCACTTTACTGCATATTATGAACTTCCTGAAATTACTGAGTCCATTATCTCGATTGCTTTGTGCGTGTACGTACCGTGAAGTAGTCTCATAGAAAACAGATATCTTTTATCTTCGAAAATAGTGAACAACATACAGTGCATATTTTGTCCTCTATGCAAATTGTCTCTGCGAACGTCCAAAACACAGTTCGATATGAACTCACCGGGGATTTTCAAGAAGGGGTGAGCTTTCTAACGAAATGCAATAACATTTCTCCAGTTTGCAAAGATAAAAATGAAATGAATATTGGTCACAGATCACACCCTATACCAGACCTTTGAACCGGAGGAAACCGAGCTGATGTTTCTGCCAACTGCCAAGTTGTCTGCAAAAGAGATCAGTAATTGTGATGGTAGTCATAGTGACGATAGGTGAGAGAGGTGATGATGATGGTGATGATGGGGGTGTTGACAGCTATATGATGGCCAAAGTTATAATGTTGATGGGGATACTGAAGGTGTGCCTTTACGGTGCTGATGTTACTGTTGCTATAGCAATGATGGCTTTGGCAAGGTGGATACAAGGAAGGGTCAAAGGTTGCCATCCTCCCATTTTGTGTTTTAAATACTGACAGAAAGGCGATTTTTAGGTCTATTTTCTTTCCATTCCTTAATTCTAAAAGCATGTAAACAGAATTAGCCTCAACCATCAGAAAAGCCCTAACGTGTTACGTAAAATATTCCAAATTGGTGGCCACTCCGTGAAAATTTGGTTCTGGATTCGCCATGAGTTGCAGTGTATCTGCATCATGTTGCTGCTGGTGGTGTGTTAATTTTTGCTGCTGCTGTTGCTGTTTTTTGGCTGGCAGTATCCGTGGCAAGGAAGATAGCGATAACGATTTAAGGAAACTTAAGTAATTCTGATGATGCTGGTTAAAGGCATGACTGCGGTGTTATTGGTGATGGCGACTATACGGCAATTCAAACGATGCTGGTGACAAAAAGATACGTTTCTGATAAAAATACAGGTCCGACGAAAACTACTGCACTCTTATTATGATGAAAAGTTCCGCGCGATAAGGTAATGACAACGATAATGTGTAATTACTTAGACGCTTAATATAGTAAAGAAAGTTCAATCGACACTTACGGAAACTTCCCAAGGGAAAATCTCCGTGGACAGTCAAATCCCACCTAACTGAACTTCAAGAGATTAATTTCACGCTAGAGTGCCTCCATCGACACGAAATGCTAGTCTAACCATCCGTGGAATGTATAATGTTCAATAGCCCACTAGAGGCAGGCTACGCGGGTGAACGTTCTGCCTTAGACACGCTGATGAGTAATGCTGACCACTTCGCTGTGTTATCGGAAATTTGAGTTATTTTCTGATCAATCTGAGTGTCATCTTCCAAGCGAACTTTGCGCCTTGGCGCGTGGCAACGGACGGTGATTTGTACTGAGAATTAGCATAGGTGCAAAGTGGTTCTCGAGGATAGGGGACTATTAAGGGTTGTGACAGATAGTTTGGAATAAAAAGGATCAATCACATTACTTCTTGTTCTGGGTATTTAAGTTCTTTCGCGTGGCATGGAAAGAGCTGCACGGCTCGAAGTCTCAAATTTCGTCGGCGAGAAATTTCATGACTTCAAAAATAAATCTTTCAAATTTAATACAGTTCCACTGAAACCTGTGTCATATAATCATCGAACGTCATTTGAAAATAAGTTTATTTTCAATGCAATAAAACAAGCTGCACCGATCGAGAGGGACGCAAATACAGGCGGAGTCAAGAAGTACAGGACCTACACTGCCTGGCGAAAGGGCGTGATCATGAGCCAACTATTTGCATAAGTTGTGTGGAAAATACCTGAGTGGACGTTCTGCCATAGTGCAGTCGACGAAGTGCAGTCTAACGGATCGACAAAGTGAAGGTTTATATCGGTTCTCGGGCTCCTCATCTATGCCTACAGGAAACCTCAAACATATATATATATACTGAAGTAGAGTCTTCAGCCCATCACATCAACTATAAAGCTAAGTGAGTCATTTTGCAGTACATGTACATGTTCGTTGAGCGTTTTAGACAGTGCAGAACACTTAAAGATTTTCCAGCCGAGCAAACAGCCAGCAGGATGTATGCACAACTGCAAATCACGATCAGTTCCACATAATATACACTTTTAACACGCTGTTGGTAATGTTTTAGCTTGTACAGCTGCTGAAACACGGTCTGCCACCAAAATCCATCCCTAAACCGAACGAAACATTTTAGTGCAAACACCCTTACAGAACTCCCATATGGTTGCTCTTACCGTTTTTACGAAGACATCGGCGCTTCTCAAATCGCGACCCGTAGCGAATACATCAAACTAGTTTGAGCATCTCAGCAATATGTACTCGGGTCCACCAGACTCGGGAAGCACATTTGTTCTGCTTCAACTGAGAAACCCGTTTTTTGACCTGATTGCGAAAACAAGCCATGAACGCTGCCGCGACCCTACCAAGAGACTACAGTCCCGCAGGGAACGAGCCACTGGCCGGGCGAGAATTGGGTTGTGATGCAGTGTGTTGCAAACGCTTGGTAGACGTAAGAACGAAATAAGAGATGGAAAAGGTAAATACAATAACATACGGGCAAACAAGAGGTGTGACGGCATTGAGACATTATGAAGAAGGTAGGGTGTTGTGACTTCAAAACGAGGCAGGAAACATCTCGATCAGAGAGGAAGACAGGGGACGAAACATGTAGCATGTTTTCTGATGCTATATATTCTAGCGTATCTTTTTCTAAATGCATATTCAATCAAAATTAAAGAAATAAAAAAGGCAGTCGTAACCATGGAGTCCAACCCCACGAACGAGATTATCTGAATGGGATTTATTGCATTTGCTTGTGAAGGTAACAGAAAACAGGTGACATCTTAATTGAACAAGAATTTCGGCCTCAGGGACAGTAGCTAGATCACAGCTACAATGGGAGAAAGAAATTCCGAGACGTCATCTTACGAATAATGGGGACAGATGAAAACGGGCATGAACGGTCTAAAACGGTCTAAAGTTTCACCTTTAACTGATGACGTATGTGCACGGTTAACGCTGATTTATTGTTTACGTAATCTGTAAAATAATTTTGAAATTGCATTCTATTTTTGACATGGATAAGCCAGAGAATAGCAATATAGTGGTAATTTAACTGAAATTGGATGAAAACAAGTTAAGTATATATACGACAACACACTCTGAACTGTACATGTATGCTTGTGCTCCAGAAGAATATTTCAGTTTGTTGCCATATCCTCCACAAATTTTCTATTAATGAGTTCTTATCTAAGAAACAAGCATTAGACAGACTTTCTTTGGTATCTAGGCATGTAAACAAAACTCCAAACAGTAGGCCCATATTCAGTCTAAAGTGAAATAATGTTACTTTATCCATTTATTTAACGAAAACACCCGGGGGACTCAACAAACACGTATTTCTCACCTTTGACTTTGGCAGTGACCAAACAAGTTATGATCGAAATTTCAATTTTTATCAATTAAATTAGTAGTGATTTAAAACGATGCAGAGTCGATAATCTACGTCGTAGGTTGTAAGTATTATAAAAACATTTCTTATTAAATGGCAAATAAAAGACTCACCTGTACATAAAGTGAGGTATCCAGCATATGGCAAATATCACGACCAGAACCAGAACTGTTCGGGCGAGTCGTCTGCGGGCTCGAAGCTGTCTGGAATCTCCGTGGTTTTCGCAAGGAATTGTCCGAGAACTCTGGGCGAGTTGCTTGGCTATCAGTATATAGTACATGCTGATGATAGCTAGAGGTATAACGAACATGATTAAACATCTTACTGCCTCATGAACCTTGGCCGTGACGGTTGGAATCGCTCCGTATTCCTCTGTTATGTTTACAGGCAGAGTTTTGCATATGGCTACTTCGACACCACTCGGGTAAATAAGGTCTCTCTTTGCAAGGATGGTTGTTGGAATGCCTAGTAAGATAGATGTTACCCAGATTGAAATGGCCACAGCGTAGGTTCGACGCACTGCGTTAGATTGTCGCCGTTGCATGGGTCGCACGATAGCCATGTAGCGATCGTAGCTTAACGCCGAAAGCGTGAAGACCGACACACCGTGAGACACGATAGGCACGGCACTAGAAAACTTGCAGACGGCAGAGTTGAACGGATACGAGTTGTATAGGTAAGACACTAAGTTGAAAGGTACTGAAGTAATTACCACAAAGAAGTCACCAAGACCAAGGCTTGCGATGAGAATGTTCGGAACAGATCGCATATCAGGGTTCAGAAGGACAATACATACCAGTATCCCGTTACCAATTACACCCAACATACCGAAAGAAATCAAGAATACCATAGAAACAATTTCATAGACGTCCACAGTTTGTGAATGGTAATCATCAGTGTAATTTCCGGTAACGTTTGGCAACGCCGTTGTCAGGGAAGCCATTTTGTCTTGTAGCCCGAAAAAAGATTGATCTTGAAAAGTTCGTCAGCGGAATACAGCTGCAGCAAACAATTCACAGGATAGTTCAAATATTCAGCTTACTTTCTCCTATAAAATGTTTTTTACACTTGAAGTAATGTTGAAGAATTCCTCTGTAGTAGAGGGCCAACTAGACGAGGATTTGGAATCACTTTTATGCAGCTTTTTCCGATAGTGCGTAGCTGTTATCTCACTTTCTGGTAGCCAAGGTAAAGTTCAGCTACTGATCTAACCCACCGAAACGCTGAACCGATACACGATACAATTTTTTTTTTACCTTTCAAAATCCAATGGTCACTGAGTGCTTGTCACCATGCTCTTAAGTCATATCAATTATACATTAATCCTGTTTGGAGTCTACTTGCCGCTTGCTTCTCCTCCAATAGATTTGCATCACGCTGTTCCCTCCCTATAAGTTATTACAGAGCTAGTCTTGCCTTCTAGGTACCAGGTTGGGAAGCGGTACTCGTGCACCGGTGGCACAGAAAAGACAGGGTGTTAGCAACGAGGCTCACAGCTTTACAGTGCAAGAAACACTGCAATTGTGAACTATCTGAACTGCGAAGTGAAGAGCGATTGGCTGTATGAGCAGGTGTATGCTGGGTGGCTAGCTGGCTACAATCATTGCGTAGATTGGGCAAGGTTTTATTGCGGCACCTTGGGCACGTACGGCGAACAGCGCAGTGGCACGATCAGTTTGACTTTGTCGCAAGGGGGCAGTGTTTGCACTTAGTGCACCGGGGCGCTGCAATACCATTTCGATGTGAATTATTTTGGTAATGGGCTGTCATTTGTGAAGCTGTATTTGATCGCATAAAAGGAAAACTCGGTGATCTTGGTTCGGTCCTAGTCGAACAAAAAGATACGGAAAACGAAATGACAATGAATGGCCAACAGATGCCGCTATTTATCATGATTAAAGAAGAGCTCAAAAGTTTCGTTTGATGGGGGTGAGGTTCAAAGTTATTTTTATGACACAAAGCTAAGACACAAACACCTCGTAATGAAACAAAAGGCTGGAAAATAATAATGTAATTTTTTTTTAATTCAACCGGCGAGCGACACAGAAATGGACCACTTTAGCACAGACCTACACGCAAAACCAATTCCAGGGGGTGTTAGCACCATAGACTTTAACATCTGAGATTCTTGGGTACTCTTGTTTCATCCATGTTTAATTGTTACATGAGGATCCATTTGTTCGTTGCCCATGATGGTTAGAAGTAGAAGAAAAAATGTCTATTTCTGGGATTTTACACACCCGTGATTGCCGGTCAACAAAAGGCTTCAAATCTGTTTGACAACTTGACTCTATTTATATGCTAATGTTGATTTACCTTAGGAGAAAGCAAATGTGTCTTTGTTAGTTTAAATTATTACGCCTGTTGACTTACGTTTCACTCACAGTGTGGTCAGTCATGACTCTCAGGCGTGTTCATTAATATGAGGTGATCCAAAACTGTCTTGCAGGCTGTGTATGACTCTCTTATAGACTGTCTAACATACAATGTCGTCTTGTGCTAATGTCTAGATACCCTGCTATTTGACCTGTGTACAAATAGGATAAACACTCATGGTCATAAAATTATGACCTAAAGTATACGGCAACAGATACGAATCTGTCGATATTCTCGTAGAATATTCATTTCTACAACCGAAAGGAATCATTGACGCAGAGCAGTTGAGATATCCTCTTGGGAATAAACTGATAGGCCATACATTCCAGTCTTCGATGTTCTCCTTGACTCTCTGTGACGGAAAAGGGACACTCAACAACGAAGTAATATCCTTTGGAAGATATCGGCTGTAAATCAGGCCTCAAGTCAAGTGTGTGGCCTGAAAACTGAACAATGCCATTATGCCAACTCATTCATTCAGAAGATCACTTGAAATGTTTTCCTCTATGATTCTGATCTTTCAAATGTTTGCTGTTTTCTACTATACAATTCAGACGGAGACAAGGAACTTATGGAGGAAAGAGAGAAATGGTAGCGACTCTAGTCCACGACTTTATGATCCAAGCTGTTACCTGGAGTTAAAACTCGAGAAGTCTAACATGCCCATCATCCATTCCGTCTTCGCGGATCCAATCAGTCACGAAGTGGTGGCTGTAGGAGTTCGGTTTTGGTTCGAAAATTGGCACGAGGACTCATTCTTCTGCGAGTTTCGTGGACCCAAGGGAAGGGTGTTGATTCGAGTTGCCGACCCCATCCTCAAAGACTACCAAAGATTTGGGGCTAGAGCCCAGTACGTCTTTGTTTTAACTTGCCCAGTGCCTGAACCTCTGTACGGGATGCAGAAGTTAACCCTTGCGCTCAGACGAGCCTCCAACACCAGTTTAGCGTACGAGAACATAACTGTGTGTCATTCGCAACCGCGTGAGGGAAAGAAGCGATTTCTCTCCATGTGTACGATGCTGAAAGACATGGACGTTGCTGTGCCTAAATGGTTGGATTATCACCGGTACCTAGGGGTTGAACATGTCTACATATATGACAACTCCAATACTTCTACCCTTCACCAGACCGTTCGTCAATACGTTGACAGTGGATTTCTCACCATCATCCCATGGGCTCACGCCTACTCGCCCGGTAAGACATATCTGGAAGTTCAAATAGCCCACGAGAATGATTGTTTATGGCGGAATCGCCACTGGGCTGACTGGATGATCAAAATTGACGTAGATGAGTTCTTACAACCCATGGATCCATCTGTGCCCTTAATTACTGATATCCTGCGAAAGTATAACGAATTCATGAAGTCCATTGGATCACTAAGGGTTCAGAATTGGTTTTTCTGTCGAGGATGGAACCAAACGAGGATCTCCAATCAGACGCAGCATCATCACGAGAGTGTCTTCGAGCGGAATCAGTTCCGGAGCCGAAAGCCGACGCCAGTCAATACAGGTCGAGACAAGGCTGTCGTTAGACCCATTAATGTCCACTTTTTCAAAATTCATGGTGTGAAACTGGGTGGTGATACCATCACATTGTCACCTCAGACTGAGATGAGGATGGTTCATTACAGAGGGGACAATCGACTACACTCGGGGTTCCGCTGCTCTGATAAGCAGCCGACAAAAGACAGTAGTATGTGTCGACTGTGGGCGAAAATGCAGGGGTTTGAAATGACCGGTCATCAGAGGGCCATGGAGTTGAATTGCCTCTGAACTAAACATCTGAATTGCCTCTGGTGTTCTATTTGACAGAGACGATAAAACTACATGTGTTTTGCTGATGAAAAGACGAAAGACTCACTCCCTTCTCCTCCGAAAACTCATCAGGATCCCCCTCATTGATAGTGTACATGTACATGGATACCTTTTTAGGTACATGTACATGTAAACTAGAAACGTAATTCACAACCTATGTATCAATGGCTCCCCAACTTCATGTCAAATGTCGGATGCTATTGTGGATTAACTCAGCATAAATGCCAACGAACATTTCATCACAAATGAGAAAGACAAAAAGCAGAAGTTAGTTTAACGTTCAGATGAATTTCGGGAAAAAATGTATATACGACTTTACACCAAGTCATTCCAACGAGAGTAAATCAAGTTTATCAGATCGAATATGCACAGCCTGAGAACAACGGTTGAAGTGATAAAAGGGTAATTCTGTGAACGTGTAAACATTTATTTAAATCCGTTCCTTCTCATAAGATCATACAAATTACAATCAACGTACAAAAGTACAAATAACTGTATGGGTATAAAACTAATCGCCATGCGTGGATGACTGGGAAAAAGCACAAGCAAAATGCCCCAAGATTTTAAATGAGACTTCTATGCAAACCAACACGCATTACTGTGTGTGTTGTCTTCATATGCCGCTAAAACCACATTAACAAATCCGGCATTTCAATTATGAATTCCCCTGCTTTCCTCTGCAGTGGTGTACTGGAATAGAACGTCACAACGTCTCAAAGGAATCGGCAATGACCACCTGGAGTGTTATGTAACTATAGCAAACATTCGATGACACATTGATAGCAGAGCAGATACCAGATTGTCTGTAGCATGGAGAAGCACTTGCAACAAGACGTTTGTAAAGGTCCATACATGTGTTTGATGTAGAACTAAGACTGACAGAAGGATGTTATTCCTGATCTTGAAGAGCCGTCATCTTACTTCACTGATGCAAAACTTATACCGATGCTCGTTTATTTCCAACAGATAAGGATATCATTTATAAAGAAAAGAATAAACATTTGAAGATAATCAGGTTAAAAGTAGTGCAAAAACTTCGAAAAATGGTACTAGAAAATACTCAACAGACCTGGGTAGTGGGAAAGTATCAGTTGGCTCAACTAAAAATGGTGCATTGGTGCCAAAATATGAGAAAGACGGATCTCCTGCTGACGACATCGAACCCAGTTACATGTACATGTCTATCAATTTATGTCATCTCAATTAATAAACATAGCACTTTACAATCCAATTGAAAATCATCTAGATTACTTTTACTCTTATTATTTCTAAGCACCTTCTCCAATGTCCTTCAAACAAAAAACAAACCGACAAATGAAAGAAAACAAAGACAATCAAGTCTGCCAGCTTAGAAGCTGGTGACTCAAAGCAACATCTTGGATAGGGACACAGAGTTCAAAGATCAATCAAATTCAAAAATAAAAGAACAGTCAGAGAAAGAAAAACCACAGCATAAGACGTGAACAGTGTTTGATTTAGGGTGAAATTAATCTTTAAAAAAAAACATGCATCTGGTAACATTGAAGTTTTTCCAGTGTGTACTTGGAGCAGAGCTAGAAAAAAATTGACATTTTGACTTCAAAAACAAACACTGGTCAATTCTGAACACTTGGGCAAATTACAGCAAATTGTCCAAATATAGAGAAAAAGAAGCAAAGAAAGGTCTTTCTCTTCATCTTACAAGTCCCTCAAGTTACATAATCATTGCCTGTCTTAACCCTGTAACTCACTGACGTCAAGGTAAGGGAGGTGCTATTCTCCCAATATGCTTGCACGTGCCCTCTGTGTCATTCGTCGTACCCTGCCCCGACTTGAGACAGTTGTCACTACATCCTCAACCCCATTCATATCTTCACTGTCATAGGACTGATTCTCACTTTCCTCGTCAAGGTCACGATATATCACTGTCTGTTTACCCTGGTTTCGTGTCTTAGGCTTGCGTGCAGATGACACAAAGTCTGATTCAATATCACTGGAGTCCAGCCTCCTTCTAGACCTGACCAAAGTTCGCTGCGATCTCCTGGTTGGATCCTGGTTAACAGTCCTACTTTTCCTCTTGGAGGTTGACCGAGTTTGAGACCTATTTGAACGTGTGCGATGATTCTCATTGTCTTCTGACATGTAGCTTTCAGTGTCACTATCTCGCGAAGGCTCCTCAGAGCTGTTGTCCGAGTCAGGCTCTGATTCAGAACCTGATGGCGAGTTGCTCTCTGTGTTGGAATCATTTTCACTTCCTTCACTGTCTGAATTCTCTTCGTCATCATCCTCCTCTTCATCTTTATTACTTATGACAGTATTTTGCCTTGTTGCATACCTCTTGGTATGACCATTGCTGAGTTTAGATTTGGAAGCTGAAAAAAATAAAGTTTATAAAATGATTCAAGGTTTTTAATGATGACCTACTGAGGCTTGGACAGCTCGAATTAAAAATCAGAGACATCCGTCCTTTACAATTTAGTCTGTAACACTACTTTGGCTTCTGAGAAGACATATTATCCCTCAAATATTAAATCATCTAGTGCTCACTCAAACACAGAGTCCAAATTGTTGAGAAACTCCACATTACAAAGTGACAAAATTAGAAAAACAATCACTGATGATTAACAAATGATAAAAAGCAAGTACAAGTTATCAAATTTAACCTATGAATCTGTTATTTTTTCCCAAGCCCTTTTTCAATTCTGAGCCACATGTATTACAAAAAGCTTCTAAACTACACCCCAAACCAAATTTTTTTTTTTTCAGTCAGTATTATTAGACAAAATACTTCTTAACTCTCGGTGAACTTTGCAGTTTACCTTTTATTCTTGTGCTAACTCTTCTCCTGAGTCCATTTCTCCTTGATCTCGAGCAACTGATATCTTCCTCTTCATTGTCCTCTTCATCTTCTTTATCATCTTGCTCTTCCTCCTGCTCTACTTCTGTGTCTTCATCCTCCTCCTCATTATCCTCTTCACTTTCACTCTTACTGTCCTTTTCATCAATTTGTCTTAACGTTCGAGATGCCGTCTGCCGCTTGACTCTCTCTGCTATTGTCTTTGAAAATGTTGATTTCCCTACAAAATATCAAAAAGGAAACTCACGGAAAAAATCTGAAACATTTTCCAGAGATTGGGGTTCAAGAAATGCATGTTGGACATGATAAACAATATGAGGCACATTATTTTAAAACAATAACTAGGACTTCAGCTTGGGCTTCTTTTTTACCTGAATTTTTACTGTTGGTAGGAATGTTCTTGGCACTTCTTGTACTGATCTGGTTGGACTCTTTGGTTTTTGAGAAGCATGCCTGCCTTGAAGTACTTGGTCTGTTACTTGACGATGCCATATCCCTGATGCTATTTCTCGATGAACTTGGACGGGATGGTCCTGACCTTGATGATGATCCTGCCCTTGATGACCCAGCCCTTGATGAGGGGCCTGCCCTGTCCTCATCTTCACTATGAGAAGATGCATCTACTGAGGTGCTCTTGGCTTTGCCAGATGAGGATGCATCCTCAAAGTTGGCGAGATTCCGTTTTCTGTTAACAAGTTTGAGATTGTTTATTGTCAGTCTTGGAATCATTCTACTAATCACAGGATTGGGGAAAAAGTCTTGCATTTCAGACAAGGTACCTTTTGAGCCCAGATCGGACTTGCTTCTCATATTTCAATGCTGCTTTATAGTCACTGAGAATTGGTCGGAAATGCTCCTCAAAAAGAGCTGATAACCGCAGTGTCATGGAGTAGATCTAGAAAGAAAGCAAATTGAAACAAAAGAATTTGGATTTAGCATGATTACAGTTACATAATAAACTGCCAACTTCAAAACACCAACAAGGAAATGAGAATGGCAGCTGATACAGCTGTGACACTGACAGGATGAACACTCACTTTACAATTGTGTTTATAAGATTTGAAGCAATGAAAAGGAAGTTACTTACTTTCGATTTCTTGTTTGGTGTGTAACTTTTGGAATTGGTGAAGATAAGTCGGACATCTTTACAGAACTCCATGGGGTCTTGATAGATCATCTCATCAAGCTGCTCACGGACAACATTCAGATCCATTGGTGTGTCGATGATTGTTCGATAATCCTTGCAATGCAACAAAAAAGAATATAAGAAATGAAGACTGCATTTCATTTTAACTCTTATAATGCTTTTTATCAGCCAGAAATTTTATCTAGACGAGTTGTTTTCATGAATCTTCAACTACAACATAACTTTATTTTAATAAAACAGTATTACCAATGACCTCAAGTGGCATTTTCTTTTTCCTGAAGCTCTTCAAGGCATCATAGACTTCGAAAACACCATAGCAGCTACTTACTGTACTACTACAGGTCCATGTATTTGTCGCTGTGTGAAAAACATGCTTCAAATGCACAGGACGGAAATGGCAGTATTAATGACAAGCATTACAATTAGGTTCATATTTGAGGTCCCATAGAGGGGTAGGGCTTCAGTGTGATGATAAGTACTTACAGGATATCTAAGTTCATCAACAGGATATCTGAATGGTTCTGAGTCTTGGCAGTTCCACAGCATTTGCATGAGTTCTTTGCACTGACCGATCCAGGCTTTGGTGTTGTAACAGGAATGGCTACGAACTCTCTTAGCTGGTGGCAAACCATACTCCTCCTAAAAATTTGAACATTTCAGTACATTTTGGTGTGTTGTTCTGAAATAATAGTAAATTACTTGATGGGGAATCATTAAAAGTAACAAGCCATAAACAGACATTCAAATTCATTTTGGAATGTGAAATTAAAATGAAATCTGCCTGCATTGGGGTTTCAATTTGAAATTCCAACAGAGAGGAACATTAATCTGATTGTGGTTCTGAGCATTTGACTCACAGCAGATCTCTTTCTGCTAGTTGATGGCCGGTCATCGTCTTCACCAGATGAGGAAGTTTCTATCTTAACTAGCTCATCTGCATCCATGGAGCCTGTAAGTTTGCTATATACAGCCAGTGCATCAGTGCATTTAGGATTCCTGGAAGAACCAATAAATAGATCATAGTAACTGAAGTGAAGTCTCACAATCAGGAGTATGAATTAATGAATTTCATTGTCTACAGAGCCGTCATCCAAAAAAGCACATTAATTAGAGTTGTTGACACCAGTGTTGACTCATATTAGTAAAGTATCACTTGAAAGTTGACTTAACAACAAAATTGCAGAAGGATATCCTACCTGATAACATCAAGAAGGAGTTTAGTAATGAGCTCAGCATATTTAACAATCTTACTGTCCTTCTCGTTGAAGAGTACTGCATTTTGTTCCATCAATCTCACTTCCCACATCAAAGCTGATAGCCGCCGATAAAATCGCAGCTCTAAACGGGTCTTGATCTTGGCTAAGTCTGTGGGATATGGCACTACGTGAGCATAGATAGGATAGACATTCAAATCCACGGTGTCATTGAATGGCCGAGCTATCCGCAATCCCATGACCTGATCAATACAGGCAATGATACGTTCACATTCAACTGTTGGGTCACGATCACTCCACTCAGCAGGGTCAGGAGTGTACAAGGCTTGCATGCGTTCATCTTGAGTGACAGGAACACTACCACCTGTTACATCTGGCAAATCTACGAAATTAACAACAAAGTTCTATCGGCATAAACAAGTTCATAAGAAACTACAAATAATAAATCAATAAATTTTTGCAATGACTGCAAAAAACGATGTTACGTTCTTGCAACATAAAAACATGCCATTGGAAGTGTAGGGTTTGATAATTCAAACAACTTTGAAGACAGTGCACTTTTGTTGGAAAAAGTCATAGGACTTACTGTCTTCATCAATCGGTTCCAGATCCCAAGGGCTCATCTTTTCTGTCTCTCCATTGTCCCATCTGGATTTAAAAAATTAGAGTGAACAAAAAAGTATTTTGACATGTATGGCTGCTTCTGTGAAAAAGACAAAAATTTGGGGGGTGTTTTAGGATTCAAATTGTTTCAATGGCAACCAATGAATGATAGATATGAAATTATCTAAAGAATACTTACGCAACATTGTAACACTGGAAAAAGCTGTCGGGACAATCAACTTGGAAGGGCTGCTGATCAACAATGGTACCCAGCCACCATGCATCATCTATCATGGATCGAAACCGGTCCCCTGCTTTCCAGTTCTGCGCTATTGAGTTGTCATAATGCTGGCGTAGAACTAAGAAGTCAATGACGTCTGACATGTCATGGTACCTGAAATATTTGAAGGATGAGCATAGGTTGAAGGCTGTCAAATTTAAGTTAACACTTCCCTCTTTTCAGATATAACTAAAAATAACACATCTTACAACTTACTTGATGGAGAAATGTGATCCTGTCTGTTTGCGTGTTTCAGGATCAATGAAGGCAAGCTTGAGGCCGCACAGAGTTGGAGGTCCAACTTGGTACTTAATACCCACAACTTTGACCAGTTCTTGCTCCTGTTGAAAGAAAAATATGATGAAATACATCTGGTAGAATGTTATAACTTAGACGGAAAAATGGCAAAACAAAAAGCAAATGATTGCAAAAACAACTACAGTACAACATACAAAACCTAAACAGATAACAAGCTGAAGTGAGTAAAAGACAAAATAGCACACTCAATCACATATAAAAGCCGAGGTTGCTCTAAGTAATAATGAAACATACTTACCCTCAACTTTCTGTTATACCATGGCTGTTTCTTCAGGTCGATCTTGTAGAGGTTCAACCTTTTAACTGCCTCATAATAACATTCATGACCCTGGCGTAAGTAAACCACTTCATCACCCATCTGAGGAATGTAAGGGCATCTTCGTGGGGTGGAGTCTGTAATCCAGCGAGGTGGTTTCATTTCCTCAGGGAGTTCTTCAATACGCTCTCGATCCTCGATGACAGTTGCTGGGGGCTGGAGAAACAACATGAATTTTATCGAGACAGAAAGCTTGAGAGAGTGGTTCTTTGGTTGAATTTTATTTCAATTCCCTCAGTTTCATTCCCAAGAGCCGCAGTGAGGGTAAAGTATACAGAAATAACGATGAAGCAATATTAGTGGTAAGATTGAGAGTTTGAACCTGTATCTTCCCTTTTAGTTCAATCATTGTATGCAATTCTTTCCACTTCTTCAAGTCTTCCAAGAACACAGTGTCATCATTCAAAAGAGGACGAATTAGATTTAACAAGCAAGTCACTTTCATCAACCAACCTTTTTCTTCCTTGGTTTGGACTCTTTCCTCTTAGTTTTTGCTTGTGATGATGTTCCAGGTTCTTCTTCCTCATCGGAACCACTATCAAATCTTCGACGATTAATCTGTCTCTGACTTCTCTTGGGTGGCTCTAGATTAATTCCAACATCAGCCGTCCAATCTGAATACTCGCTTGTTTCACTAAAAATTTGGACAATTGGGGCATTTAATGTAAACCTTTACAAGCATTTGGATTCACTTCACATACAGTCTTGTGTTAATTGGAGGACATGGTTCGACTTAAAAACTCTGTCTCGTGTTATCAGGCATAAATGTTTGCCCATTAACGCAATAAAGAGGAACACATTCATGTTAAGAACCGACCTTCCTCCATCGCTGCTGCTGTTCCATTCCACTTCATCTTCAGTCGTCTCTCCACCACTCATCACTAAGGTATCTTCTCCCTGGAGATGAAGATAAATGAATAATCACAGGTGTAAAGAGAAAGAGAAGGTGGAATTAAGGTTGGCATTAGAGCTTCTTGCCCCTCTGCTGGCTTCTAGTTGATTAAATTAAGAGCCCCCAAATGGATCAAAATTTTTCCTAAGATTCTGGTATACTTGGGGCAATCATTTTATGGACTTCCTTCATTGATGTGAAAGGAATTACGGCTAAGGACTGATTAAATTAACAGGGATAAAAATATTCTACTTTCAAACCAGCACAGTAGTGTAAGTTTGCTAGCAGTCTTAGGTTGCATCCAAACCTGTTGTCTAGAGCTAGGACTAGATCTTCACTCCATTGGAAATATGCGGAGATGTACAGACAACTCAACAACCCTCTGACAACCCTCTGACAACTCTGGAAGCCTATTCCAGACACAGCCTTACCTCATCATCTGTGTTCATCGCTTCCTGGTCTTGTTCCCTCTGTTCTCTCTCTCGTTGCTCCCTACGTTCCCTTCTAAGGGCCTCACGGCTTGAACGGGTACCATACCCATGAGCGTTTTTCTTTCTCTTCCTTAGTCGATCCAGTGAGTCACTTGAATCTTCCTGCCATGGCAACCAGATGTAAGTCAGTTGTGAGTCTTCAGTTCATTAACATACCTGTATCTTTATAATGTTGGCAATACAAAAGTGTTGCTGCTCTGCAAAACCATAGCAACACTGTGCAAATCATAATACCAAATAAGGAGGGAGAATGTCACATTTATCTCAGGCAAGTCTTGACTCCTTCTTACCCTTTGAAGGAAAGCAACGGATGGTTTCCTCTTCTTTTCCACCTTGAAATGAGCTAGTTCCTCTTCAAATAACAACTGTCGTCTTTTCTCCAAACTTCTACACATTCCCATTAAAAAAAAAGATGAAAATTTACCACTTGGAAAACAAAAACTGCAGAGAAGGCTTAAAAATTTGTTTACATGAAAACATTAAATCCCTGATTCTTCTCATTTGCTTCACCTGGTCCCTATCAGAAAATAATATTACCTTAAGATGGATGGAGGAAGTTCTGGAACCACAACTCTTTCACTCCAAGCTAGGAGATCAGCTTGTGAAGCTTGTTGGCTGATGGGAACATTCCCAGTAGCTTGGCGTACACCTTCTATCTCACCGCTAAGCCTCACTCCTCTTGGGGAAACAGCGGAGGGACTAAGGGGTCCATTAAGGCTACCTAAGTATCCATATATCACATAAATTCAGAGGAGATGCAATACAATGTCCAGGTTACATGATGCAATAATTTTCCAAAATAACAGCAGTTTGGTTGACAGTGTATTATTTACCTCTACTTGGTGTGGTTGGGCGGGCACTTGGAGCACCAGCAGGAGGAGGCATTGCAGCGGAAGCAGCAGAAATTCCCTGCTGTTCATCTTGCTCTCGTTGCATCTGTTCAATCATTTCATCCAGAATGCTAGATGCTTGATGGGATTCATTCAAGGCAGCTGATTCCTGAGCAAAAGATCCCTGTGCCCTCACAGGCTGACTGATGACTTCATTTTCTCCTAAAATTCAACAAAATGTCACAAGCATTCATGTCAAATTTGGCAGAAATCACTTGTACTGATTTGTGTACAAAAAAGAAAGACTGTAAATATGAGAGTCAGATTGGCAAAGGTAGTTCTTTCCTCGCCTTCCACCTCTGTGGTCCCGGGTTCGATTCCAGGCCTGGTCCACATGTGGATTGGGTTTTCAGTCCCTACCTGACTCCATGGGTTTTACCCAGAATATTCCTCTGGGGTTTTCCTCCCGCCTCTAAAACTGTAACTGCTTCTCACTGTCTCCCCTTTACTGATGTTGGTGAATGTGGGTCATTTGGCAACTGCCCGAGGCACCCTTGTATGCCATCGGTTCAACCATGTTTAAATGTATACATTGTTCCACGCTTAATGTCTTCATTGTTAAGAGCATTTGAACATATCTATATGAAATTTACGCTTTATAAATGAATAAATTATTATTATTACAATATGAACTTTGAAATTAAACACTTGTAGTGTCAGAAGTGGGATTAGCGTGTGCCTATTACTTACCATTTGGAGCTACACCAATCTGAGGGACCAAGGCACTGGATGTACAATTCTCTCGTCCAGGTACCAGTTTCTGGTATTGGATAGGATGAGGATTACCATCCATGTCTACCAGGAAAGGTGGGGGCATCAGGTGAGGAGCTTGCTGTGTTTGTTCATCTAAGACATAGTTGTTATTATCTCGCATGAGTGGGCGGTAATCAGTATGGAAGAACTGTTCAAAAGGCACCTGCAGAGATGAATAGAGAGAGAAACATAAATACAAATCAGGCAACATTAATGTAGATGTTTTGAATACATTCCTGTGTGATGCCTTTAATAATCCAAAGTAAAAAAGGTTTACAGATTATTTGGCATAACATTCATGGATGATGAACAACACCATGCAATACATGTATGTGAAGAAAGCCAAAGACTGAACAATTATTTTGCACAAACCTTAGAGTATCGTTCACTGGATCCCCAACCAAGAATGAGCAGGTGTCCATGTGAGTCTGTAGCAGCAATGTGCTGGCCATCAGGAGAGAATTTGCAATCGAACATAGCACCGTGACCTTGCCCCTCAATCTGGAAGGAAAAAAATCAAGAAAGTTTTGGTGACCTTCAAATTGATGAAGAATCTCTTGTGAATAGGTAACACCCAACTCCCCAACCCACTCTGCCTCTAAAGAGTTCTCTACATGGTCCTGGCTGATTGAATTGTGGCACACTTAAGGTAATTTCAGCCCAACAGAATTGAGCTTACGTTATTGTAGTAGCTGTAGATTTTGCAACCGGTATCCAGATCCCACAGAATGATGAGACCATCATGTCCAGCACTCAGGAAAATCCTTGTATCTGTTGGATGACCTTCTAGCACAAACACTTCATCTGTGTGAGACTGTGCACAGAGCAAAATTAATTTATCCAGAAAAAAATCTATCATTTCGTTATGACATTAACTTAAACCTTTCATTTAATTTTGTTGATATTGCTTAATTTAAGAAATATGAATTTATAATACAACAAAAATGAAACGGTTATTATAATGACACACAATACTAGCAGCCCAACCTCATCATCAAACTGCAAGCACAATACATAAACAAAGTCCTAATTGACTGGTAAATCTCATTCTTTGGGAAGTGAAATAAATATAAATTAAGTTTGACTTACGTAGAGTTCTTGGAGGAGTTTACCAGTACGTGAATCCCACACTCTCAAGGAATGATCATTGACTGCAGTAACAACTCTCCTATCTTCAAGATCCCAGCCAACCATTGTCACTCTGTGCTTCATTATCTTATTGGAATCATCAATTCCGGGAGTCTTGGCTCTGTAGCATAATTAACACAAAACAATAGTTATGCTATCACTTACAGAGGCTGTGAATTAGTTGAAACAGGTTCACTAGAGTAAACTAACAGTTTTTTAGGAACTTACCCAGGTATACGGACATCCATGTTCAGCAGGATACTTCTCCACTCTTGTCTGTCATATCGCCAAATCCGAGCTGTTCCATCCTTACTGCCGCTAACAAATCGTTCGCTGGAATGGCAAAAGTCTATACTATCCACACGATCCTTTCACAGAAAAGGTGAAAAGTCAAGGCTAAAGACACCATCCATTTCAAGCAAGTTGGATACTTTACAAATTATCCACACCATTCTACCTTTGAAAATACTTATTGGTTTGTTTACCATTAATACAGTAAATTGTGAGCTGAGCTTTTATAAACATAAACTTTGGTTTCATTTAAATATTGAAGAAATCATAAGTATTACAGTCTCGATGAAGGACACGAAAGAAAATAAAATCTTACTGTGTGGGCCTCTAATTCACATTGTTTCTCAGGTCCATTGCTACCAAACATGTACACTCTAATTGAGGCATCGGAACTACCAGCTGCCAAGAATGCACCCCCTAAAATTGATATAAAAATAAATCACAAAGATTAAAAGTTTCTCTGAAAAAGTTTCACAGCCTCTCTTCAATAATTCTGTACCCTTTACAGGAACATTCCAAATATTAGCAACTTGTGGATCAAAACTTTTGACTTTTATTGGCTGAATCCTTGAAAGTGTGAGAACTGTTAAATTAAAGGTCTGAACGAACCTGGACTGAATGAGAGACACAGCATTTGGCTTCCTGCTCTGGATCTTTCCTGGAATCGGATTGGTCTGTTGCTGATGGAAGTCAGGAATAACAATTCAAACATGAATCAAGCAGTTACACCAAATTTTGTGTAGTTGGGATATTTGGAATGAAATTACATAATTTGAAAGACACACAAGGAAAAATCTCGGCTCAATAAAGGGCACAGAGCTTAATGAATAAGACACCTATTCTTACATATATATTCTTGTCTAGCTCAAGAACATATAAACAGCTGAAAACCCAATGGCTAGACATCACACCCATCATTAAACTTACTTGAACACCTGAGAGTTTGCATTCCATGTCCAGATACATAATGTTCCATCAGAACCTGTAGTTGCCATGTAGCGGTTGTGGCCACGATTATAAGGTGAAAACTGTTTACAAATTTGCAACATATTTGGGAAAATGATGAAATGGCTTGAATAAAGGACAAAGCTTTAAGCATTCAAGAACCTTGTTATATACTTCCATAGCTGAGAGCTAGCAGTCATAATTAACCAAACCAGACAGAAAACACATTAGAAGGGTAGGAATTAAATGCATTTGCCTTTATATAAATGTAAGTCAAATTACACAACTACCAAATTATTTATCTAAACACTTCTGGTTTACCTCTAGTGATGTTATCATAGCTGTATGCCCTGTCAAGACAGCTACTGGAGCCAAAGTTTGCATGTTCCATACTCGTATCACCTTGTCAATGCTTGCTGCTGCAGTCAGGGTATTCTCATAGTTGAGATGCATATCAACAATCTCCGAGGCATGGCCACGTAGTGTGCCAAGTAGACGACCATCAACGACACTCCAAATCTTGACAAGATGGTCATCTGCTCCCTGATAGGTTTGTAGAGACAACCAAGTACAATCTACTGAAAACAGCATCATATTCATCATATATTCATCCATATTCATAAATCCTCATCATATTAATTCCAGGCAAGGTTACAGAGCACCAAAATGAAAACATTACGTGCCCAATTACATGTATGAGTGTAAAAGGCATTAGCACGAGGAGCAGTGCACGAATCCACAAATGTGCGTACTCCATTCATTTGTACTACACGTCCTGGTTCAAAATGATATCAAACTTCAATACTCTACAGCCTTGTAGACCTTTTTAACCCACGTGACTGGATTGCACTAAATGTAAACAATACCATCATTTGTGGACTGCCTTGGCCACAGTGATCACATAGATTCCTATGGGCACCTTCAACCACGTGCAAGCGCACATGCGAACGCAGCATGTTTGACTAATTTATCTTGAATAAGTAGATTACCATCACAGCACATCGCGGTCCAGCACGATTTTGACATCACAGGAAAAAGGTCTATACATGGACAGGAACAACTTTTTATAAAACCTTTTCGTTTCTCACATTCTTGCATTTGAAACTTTGTATTGCAGTCTAAAGATTTGAAACTCACTGTAAAGATCCGTGTGCCTCTGCGATCAAAAGCAACACAGTACACTGATGACAGGTGGCCAAGTGTTCGCAGGTGAACAGTTGTTTTACTGTATTGTGATGTGGGAAACACTTGATTCTTTCTCGCCACACCAGTATTGAGTCGGCCCTGTAACACATGGACTATCACACAAAAAAAGTAAGAAAGAAAAGAAAAGGAAAATAAATTATTAGGATACTTCCATTTGAGGTTCCCCCTCCATATTTACATGTTTATCAAAATGTCAATAACTGCATTTGATTCCCTGCGATTGTGTTTTGAAAAGGGTTCAAAAACACCTCCCAGGGCAGAATTAAGATCTCAAGTCAAAGCAAAAAATGTATTAACGGGATAAGGGAAATAATACAACAAAAGAATCCTGCGAATCCTGTATTGCCTTTATAACCAGCTATCTACTCCAGTCCAGCACACTTTCCTGAGGACGGCCAGAGCACACTGGCCGAAACATCAAGTTTATACTCACCCGTTCTTTTAAGAACACACCTCGTCCAAAACAGATTGATTGCATGGTGTACCCGCAAACCCATTTCTCATGTTTCATCCACCATGCAAAACTTCAAATCTTACTTAACGAAAGGATGTATTAATCAACCTTGGATATTATACAAATTGATTTGAAGCTAGAACTTACACGTGTTAACATTTTTGGTGCGCTTGGCAGGAGGCAAGAGGGGCCTTCGATGAATTGTAGCAGAGAAAAATGACGGCGACCATAGAGCTGGCTTAACATCTACAAACAAAAGGTTTTGATAAAACCAAGAAAGAAGAGCAAATAATATACTCAATATCATTCACCAATTAAGAGCTCTTAAATTTGAGTCTTAAGGTATTTCACCAAGAAAAGTTGCCTTTTCTAACTTCTTATAATTTCCATATTTGCCATTACAAATATATCAAGTGACATCTCATTCTGTTCTTGCACACATTATGAACAAGTGATGACATAAACTGAAACAATGAATAAAACATCCTAAACTTTCATATTACCTTGTGAGGTTCGAAGGAGTGAAAGTGTACCTCCGCCAAGTAATGATCGGACACCACAAACACTTGGCTTAACATCCTTGTCAAGAAGCGGTCCAATTCGCTCACATATTTGCAGTAGATGGTCACTGTTAATATGCTGGTTGGAATTTGCCTTGTGTTGAAGAAAACAATTAACACTGATAAAACTAGATAACAATTTAAATTTACCAATATTACTAAACAACTGAACATTCAGGACAATTTAATTAAAATGTAACAGTATGTTATTTTTTATTTTTAACACCTCATCACCCACAAATTCTGTATCTTGACTAGCTGAGAGTTAGTACATCACAGAGGTAGGAAATGGTCACATGGAATGTGATTTTTTACTGTTTTGCTTGCCACGGCCAAAAGAACTACATGTACATCTGTAAGGATGTACCAACCACAGAACTATCAAATGACTCTCACTGTGTACCAATGCATGCTGCTGCACGCTGCGTGGTGTGTATATTCTGAAGTGTGCACAACTGAGTTCACAAAGAGGTAGGCCTAGTTTTGATAAAATGCAGTAAAATTTTTCGCCATTTTCTTATTCCAGTAGATGTATCTCATGTATTTACTTGAAATCAAATTAATCAGTCATCACTTTAGTTAAATCAATCAGAATCTGTGGGAGAGATGTTATAAAACATTACTGACTTCTTTACATTGTACATGTAATGATGTATTGTGGTGGAGCATGCAGGAATATTATTCCTCCATGGGTCTAGTGAAACGTACTAGTCTCCTTGGTGATCCATGCAGCATTTTAGCCGTGGGAAAACAAAACGCGAAAAACAAAATCCTCCGAACACCAAGGGAGGCTGTGAAAGTGCTATAGGCCTAGGCCTACCGCCTAAATTTGTAAAATATTTCATTTTGATCAAAAATACGCGAGATGGAGTAAAAACAACATGCAGTTCAAAATTTGTTCTCTAAATTGTGTATTAATTGTTCCTGACATGTCTCGTTTTGAAGATAATAAAGACTGAATAAGGTGAAAATGCATAGTTACATACTGTGGTGCTATGAAGAAAAGGCAAATCCTTTCTCTTTAAATATATGAATTTATCACCTTTACACATGTATGTAAATGTACACAACCGAGGACGGAAGTACACGTACATGTAAAATGTACATGTACATAGTACATGTACATTACGAGGTGTAACTGTACATGTACTGTACATGTAGTGTACATGTACATGCACACTCTTCTTGTGCATACATTACACAGTATATCAGCGCGCCATATAACATGAATTATTCATGATAGATGTTGGTGACTGCATCCACTGTCCAATCATTTCACTTGATATAAATAGACTTGACCTGTTCACCCGCATTACGCTATCACGAGCGTGCTACGTTCTTATTGGTTGAAGCGCCGAGCAATGAAACGCGACGTCAGCGGATGACAAGTCATTTACCATTATGCAAATATCTTGGCTGCAAGCTGGGCATTGAAAACAGCATATTTTCGGGGGTTTTTGCTCTTTTTTATGGCCGAAAAAGCAAAAATTTGATTTCCAAACATCTTGAAATAAATGGTACTTACAAGTAAACTTGACTGGGATCATCATAAAATATTTTGTAATTTTCAGATTTATTTTTGTAAAAATTCAATTTGACTACGGTAAAAAAAGTTTTAACGCGTGTCTTACCAAGTTTTCGAAGCTCTTTTGATGTTCATTTCCCAGCCAATCCAATCGAGTTGGAAATAGCTGAAAATGAGAATTTTTCAAAAATAACAAAGAAAAATTGATACACATATGGAAAACAACTAATAAACTAACGATCTGCATATTTAAAACTCAAAATAAAATTAATCTGTCGGAAAATTCGATGATAATCGGCAAAAAGTTGCGCGAAAAAGCGCATATTTTGAAACACGTAAACATGGCAAGCACTGTACTCACCCCGTGCTGCTCGACTTCTCTCTTCAGGACCTGGATGAGAAAATACGAAAACGTCTAAGTGGTGGATCACATACAACCTTACAAACCAATTCAAAGGAACAATAATTACCTCTGCTGTTGCTCTGCATGGTCCAGCAGCGAGGAATTTAACCAATAAGAAGTATAATTCTGCAAAAAAGGAGGAACAATTTTCAATCAATTCCATGTTTCAACGGGGAAAACAAAACAACGGTAGTGACAAACGCGGCAAAATACTGCTGAAACAGTGCCTAAAATCTTACCCGATTCAAACCGGGATGGCTTCCGAGTGCCACCTCCCCCTTCGGACATAACTGAAAATTGCAGTCTATTCACAGATATGAGTATTTCTGCTTTGTTCGTCTGCTATAAATGTCCAAAAAACACAGTTATTTCTAGTAGAATTCCAGAACCGCAGATATGAGCCATCAGAACCCGATGCGCTACAATGGACACGAGCTGTGCTTCGGCTCCTCCGCGATAAATAGTACGAAGTCATACAAGAAAAAAAACATTCTATGGAAGCAAAACTAGCGGATCTATATAGGAAAAGAATTATTATAAATATTTACTTAACATACGATTACCTTAAGGTGGACATTTATTAGTTCTTTCCAAATAGATTGGTCAATGACCTTGGCTTGGGAAATTGTATCCTTCCGCCTCATACCATTTCCGAATTGACCTTTGACATCAACATGTTCGTTCCCTTCGTAGAAATGAAACTGTTTTATGATTAAGTACAAGGATACACGAAACAGTCGGGGATGTAAAATATAGTTGCATCATACTTGTGCAGCTGGTGGCTGGAATGTTGAGTTGGGAACAGGTAAAATTTTTAGTGTTTTTCGCGTGTGAAATTATATTCATTTTCGATAAAAGATGTGGAATCCAGCTCAGCATAGATTACAAGCTTGATAGATAAAAAGGTTGGAGGTAACGGTTGTAGTATGCAGGTATGAGCTGTCCAACCTAGTTTCGCATGGTACGCGACGACGCAGTCATCGCGTATCGACATGTGTAGTACTACTGCCATAGTACTGGGCCTAGGCCGACATGGCCGAGGCCTACGTTCTGCTCTCCGACATGTCCGAAACAGCTCAAGGGAATTTGTTTCTTTTTTCAAAATTTCCCAGTACCAGTTTTGAATCCTTCAGGGACTGTATGCTTTAGAAAAGAGTTCCATATACGGACGCCGCTGGACTTCTTGTGCACAAACCCTTTGTGAGACTGGTCGGAAAATTCTGAGAAAACGACTTGTTTCTTTCCTTTTATAAATTGTACTTTTCTGGACATGTTTTTGCTTTTTGACAGCAGATAGGTCACTATGGTGTGGTGTCTGTATATGGAACTCTTCCATGCTTTGTTTGAAGCAGTTTTTAAAAGTTTGATTTGATTTGTGGGTTTGACATTCCAATCCCGGAAACAATGATTGTGAAAATGAACTGGATCATATGGAAGTTGTGTTCTTAAATAAACTTATTCCTACGTGGTTTGATGATGATGGTGAGACCGTAGCAGGAAAGAGTTCCATTTGACACCTTAGGCTCTGCACAAACCCAAGAGACGGCTGAAAATTTTCAAGTGATTTGTAAAGAAATGCTTCGATAAATTGCTAAATTTGACTCTTGGACATTTTATCACTTTTTGTTTGATAAGATCATTTCTTTTGTACATACATTTGGGTGTGCATGCAGGTACCATTTACTGTATTCATTGGTATCTGTTTTGTCATTTGGTTTTTCTCAGTGCTTACTCAAAAGCAGAAACCATGACAACAACAGTTGATTCAGAATGGTTTCCAGAGGAGAAATACCGAGTTCAGAAAACATGGCTTCAGAGTTTCTGCACAAGGGTGTTGAAGACAGGGCCAGTTCCAAAACACATTGCTTTCATCATGGATGGCAACAGACGATTTGCCAAGAAGGCATCAGTTGAGAAGGCTGAAGGACATAGGAGAGGTTTTGATAAAATGGCTGAGGTAATGTAGACAGTGAAGATTAGTGTTAAGAGAATAAGTATTCGGACTTTCTTGAAACTTATGTACATGTAAACTTTAAATTGGAGGATTAACATAATTATTTTATGCATTATTAAAACCCTCAACAGGTTTGTCATTCTAATTCAAAATAATTGATTCTGCCACTGTAAGTACAACATGGCGTCCATCCTAAAATTTAACCAAAATTAATTCTTTGACTCTCATAACCAAAATTACACATGTCATTGGAAGTTTTGATGTTTTTGTTGAAGGCCGCAAAGAAGTGAACATTAAACTCAGTGAAAAGTACAAACTACAATAAATCTACAGTAAACTTATGGTTTTAGTTGGAATGAACTAAACAAACCTTATTCACTTGGAAGCCATCTTTGATCTTGTTCTCCAGATCTGTCATATTTAATGTAATATTATAAAGGGTTGTGCCAGTTTAATTTGCGTTCCAAGCCTCACTTTCTGTTTTTTAAATGTTGCTTAAAAAATATGTAGATGTAATATATCACATATTTTTAACTTACTCTAAATGTAAACTGGCTTTAAACTACATGTGTTTCAAAATATTATTTCATAGCCGTTATTTTCTCTCTTTGGTTCCCAAAATGAAATTTAACATCACTACGATTCAAGATGGCTGATGTGAATAGAGCCCATTCTGTCCCTAGCCATAAATCCATTGTTTTATTGTCATTATTTAGCTACGACTTTGCAAGGGAAGCTCATCTTTTGAATGTGCATAAAAATTTGTCGTCCTTTTTGATTTTCATCAGATGCTGCAGTGGTGTCTGGACTTGGATATTAAGGAGGTTACTGTGTATGCCTTCAGTACTGAGAATTTCAAACGATCAAGGGAGGAAGTGAATGGGTTGATGGAACTAGCAAGACAGAAATTTGCACGGTTACTTCAAGAAAAGTTAGAGATTTTAATTTTTTGAAATGTTAGGCTGGAATGCTTTACACTTATTTATTTTTAAAAATCACTGCTAAATTATTGATTTGTGTCGGCTTTTACACCTGTCTGGTGTTAATAACGTCTAAGATTTTAGGCGTTGTTATTTACATTGCTTGCTCTTGGATGTGTTTTCGTTCACTTCACCCAGAGAGCAACTGATGAAACATGGAGTTTGTATACGAGTCTTGGGAGAACTTCATTTACTACCTAAAGATGTGCAAGAGGCAGTGGCAGAGGCTATGTACTTCTCACGCAATAACACAAAGTAGGTTTGTTGTGCTTAAATGATTTGAGTTGTTACTGAAACCTTTGTACAGCAAACTAAATAATTCAAAACAAATGAAAATGGGAGGTTTAGATTATCTTATTTAATTCTGTTGTATTTTCCACAGTGCCATATTAAATGTGTGTTTAGCTTATACATCAAGAAATGAAATAACCAATGCAATGAAGGAAATGGCGGTTGGAGTGGAAGAAGGATTTCTGAGACCAAGGTAAGATCCTATGAAATTGGAAAAGGCTCTTAAATCTCAAAAACCTCAAATATTTTGGAGTAATGAGCAAATTTGTGGCTAGATCAAACTGTTTGGGCTGACTGAAATATTCACAGGTTCTACATTTTGATGTTATGTGTTTTACAACTAGAACTGTTCTTTGAATGATTTTAATTTAGCTTTGTTACAGGAACTGCCTTCATTCAGTAATGCAAACCTGAATCTCACTCAGCCTTCTTGAGTCATTATAATCACATGACCCATCAGCGTCTAATAGACTCTTGCGTACCTTAGAGTCAACTTTGACTTGATGTCAAATTTGAATCCAGAGTCTTCAATGTCATCTTTCATTCCATGTCAGTGACATTTCAGAAGAGCTTTTAGAGAGATGTCTTTACACTAGTCACTCTCCTGACCCAGACCTACTTGTCAGGACCTCAGGAGAAGTCAGACTCAGTGATTTCCTCTTGTGGCAGGTAAGCAAAGTTGATTATGGTGAACTTCATTGTTTCTTACAAACGTTCTTAATATATGCCATCAGTTTTTAGCTTTATAGTTATGTAACTCAACTTGGGTGGACAAAACAGGGCAGGAGTACTGTCGAGTGACGTGTGAATCATTTGAAGATATAGCAACACTTTGGTTACTTTTTTCTCGATTTTGACACAGAGCAACTATTCTGTCCTGTCATTTGTTGATGTACTGTGGCCAGAGTTCACCATTTGGCATTTCTACTCAGCAGTTCTTCATTATCAAAGAAATCATGCCTCAGTTACAGTGAGTGAAATCATCTTTATTATTAGCATTGATTATGCACATATAATATTGAATAAATTGTTTTATAATTATTGCAACCATGTACAGCCCCTCCCTAATCCAAATCAGTTTTTTCTGGTAGTACATGTTCTTAGTATGCAGAATGTATAATGTCTAACATCACCTGTCAAATACAGTACATGTAATTGCATAAATCTCCAGAGTAGCTACTGTCCCCTCTGATGACCTTTGACCTTTTAGGCAGCAAGAGAAGCAAATAAACAAGATCAGGCTGAGAGACAGCAAAGGTGTGATCTGACCTGTGCAGTGCGGGAGCTGGAAACAAGACGAGAGCAGAATCAGGAAACATCAACAAACATGCAGGAAAAACTCAAACAGTACACTCAAGAAAGACAAGCCAGGATAACCAAATTCCTGGCTCATCTGGAAAGAAAGAGGGCAGAAAATATAAATTGTCTTCTTCCAGAAGCTTCTGATAGAGAAAGGCCTGTAACTAAACTTGTACCAACATGTTGAAAGCTAAGTAGGCGCAGATGTTAATTTTAGGTAAGATTGTAGGCTCATTTTTGTTGCATATTGAACCATGTGTAAGGATCCTGTCATCTCTGATTACAGCATAAAAGCCTACATTTCATTTCACTTATTTAGTTTGCAGGATTAAAACACAAACAATTTACAAATGTAAGAGATACAAAATATACGCTCAAAAATATATATCTAGTTAAGAATCTACACCAAAAAACCCCCAAAACCACACAAAATACAGTAACAGACAAACTTACAAACAACAGCACAAGCGACAACACCATATCCACTCAAACACAAAACACTTGTAACACCCCTGCAGGATTGCAAAAAAGCAAACTTAATTACTATCGAGTTGCTCTCCTGCTGCTGCTACAAAAAGACCGAAAAAACCAACAAAAAGGACAGCAGACAGAAAAACAGGAAATGAACAAACACAACGTTATCAAATCACCAAGAAAAACAAAACCACAACGAACAAACAAACCAACAAACACCCCAACGAACGAACGAACGAACATTTCATTCCTGACGTTTCTATTCATGGTTTGTTTCTCAGGGGAAAGGTAAATGCCAGCTTCTGATCCTTTCGGGAAAAAGAAATCTCAGATGAATTTCAGATGCTGTTGGTCCGGTGCTTCAGGTTTGTTCCCCTTTGCAGTGGATAAAACGTATATGTACCCAAAGTTAAAATTGGAAGTGTTTAGTGTAATATGAAAAAATAAGACCAACTCTTCACCCTTAGAATACCTTTAATACAAGCATAAAGTGTAATTTTGTACAAAAACCAAACACACAACAGTACATGTTAAAACATGTTAATGTTTGAAACATACTGTACATATTATGCCCTGATAACTTAATGAAATGCAGAATGTTTTGATTATTCTGTCGTTAATTTCAGCAGTGAAATTTCTTGCTCTAAAATGCTTTAAATTTGCAGCAGCTTATGGTAATGTTGATAACAGGTATCTTTGAAGTCTATTTGTTAAAAATCTGGCCTATTTGTTTATTTAACATATTGTACAAAAGAGAGGAATTCATATAACACTAAAAAGTCATAACTTTCAGGATTAGAAAGTTCTTTTTTATTTTAGTCAGACCTACATTTTCATTTGAAAATGATCGTGTTTACATTTTAATAACATTGACAAATGTAAATAAAAGTGATTGTAGAGAAAGTTGGTATCTGAGACGTCATGCGTGTTACTGTGAACTTGTCCTAACATAAAAATCTGAAATTTGATAATGCGCCTACGTCCTGTGTTTTGAGCTAGCGGCGTGTTGTCTTCACTTTCCAACCACGACCACTATTGATTCAAGAATGTGCCCACTCCGTATTCCAGTAGTTCATGAATAATTCATAACTCTCTGCTGCCGCGTGAGTAATATTGATCGTCATAATTACAGGTGCCCCTGTAGCTAGGCGTTTTGTATACAGTTGCTGACCCCAGGATAATGTCTTGTTGCCTGTGGGCCTCTGCTCAATTATAACGCAATCTATAGATGGAATTTGTCTACATGTAAAGCACAGTGCATTTTAGAAGCTGTTGTGAACTCACTGCTACATGTGTTCATGGGACACCGATGTCTGAAACCTGGATATTTTGGCCTTGCGGGTAATGGAGGGAAGTAAGACGCGAGATGTTATCTGTAGACAGTATTTACTGTTCATTTTGAATTTCCTCGTTTGGGTAAGTGTGAGGACTTTCTGGATTTTAGCAGAACCGACATTTTTGAAAGGTTTTCCCAATAACAAAATTGGACACGATACGTGAACAATCCATTGATGGAAAATTTGTCACATTAAAAAATTGGTATTTTGGCTCTAGGAAATACAATTTTGTTGAAATAGATGAATAACATTATGATCTCAGTACATTTAAAAAAAGACTACACTCTTTGTTTAATGCTGTTCAGTCGCATCAAAATGTTGTTCCTTCTCCAATAGTTAACCGGAAGCACTTTGATGGTCGTCGGCATCTGGGCTAAAGTGACTAAAGGCGGTTTTGATGACCTGTCCACGTTAGACACAGACCCTACGACGTACATCATCATTAGTGGATGTATTCTCTTTTTTGTCTCGGGCTTTGGTTGCGTAGGCGCGCTGAGGCAGAATTTGTGTCTGCTGTATGCCGTGAGTTCAAATAAGTTTGAAAATTCCACTGGTACGAAAAATAAGCAGGTTACTAAAAGTCAGAGCACATACGCATTTATGGCAAACCCTTAAGACGAAGAAAACCAGAAGGATTAAAAGACACGCAACTTCCACCGCATAGCCTCTTCCTCACTGCGTGTTTCACTTTCCTGTTTAACATGTAAGAAAAGACGACGCTTTTACACTTTCACTGTCTAAAAGGTCAACATATAAATTTTGAAACGATGAATTACATACCTAGTTTTTTAAAATTAAGTTTGAACAACAAAGGTTTTGACGTGACACAATCTAAGAACCCCCTTTAATCCTCAGGCTGTTCGTTCACCGTAATTCCATGTTTACCTTGACAGCACTGTGCCTCACTAGCTGTTCTCATCATTCTGCAATTTGTGGGAGGCATCCTCGTATTGCTACTGCAGGAAACGGTTGTTGATTCTGCTCTCCGTTTCTTTGAGAAAGCAGTAGTTCGTTACCGTGACGACCCAGACTTACAAGATGCCGTCGATTATATTCAGGCCGAGGCAAGTTACCCATATAAATTGTAATGTATTTAAGTAAAATAACAATCGTTATTTTACCTCAAGAAGGGCAGACAAAACTTTGAATCTCTTCCGTTTTTTTCAGTTTCGATGCTGCGGAGCAGCAAGTTACGCGGATTGGCAGATGAACGTGTATTTTAACTGCTCTTCACCCGGACGAGAGGCGTGTGGTGTCCCGTTCTCCTGTTGCATTAATATGGCCATGAACTATCAGTGCGGCTTGGACGTTAGAACCAAAACGGTAAGCCATTCAAAATCAGCTCCCGAGTGTATCTGCGACGAGCACTCAAAAAATTGTAGACAGTTTGCTTAGTTATCCATATATTCCCTAATTAGCGTTTTCACGTTGACCCTTGTTTCTGAATCCAGAAATACGAGATCTTTTCAACGATTTACATCCACGGCTGCATCGATTCCTTTGTTCTGTGGATGATGGATAATATTCTTCTCCTTGGACTTCTGGTATTCGCGTCTTTATTTTTGCAGGTAAGGAGAGACAGAGAGAAATGGTTCAATTGTTGCCTCAAGTTTATTACCCCGGGCCAGCCAAAGTCCAGTGACATGCACATTGAAATTTTCATATTTGGAGAGGAATGTGAATATAAAAACAATGAGAAAATGACACAAAAACGAACGATTCCGAAACCCAGAAAGATCAAATCATGAAATCCTCTAGTTTCATTTTTGTATTATTTCAGATATTTGCCTTCTTTCTGTCTCACTGGATGATACGAGACGTGAAAACTATTCAACAGTTCTCAAAAGAAGCAGAAACAACACAACAGTTTCCTGCTCGGTAAAAAACTGACTGCTAACCCACTGTATCCCTGAACATCCGTCATCCAAGAGACTTTGACTGCCTTCAGATTCACCCCTTTTGGCAAAACCCAAGGATATTTTTGCAACAACTTTTTGTCAATTTCTGGTTAAGATAAAAAACAGTTGAAAACAGTACTTTTAATGATTAAATCCGCGCTAAAACCTACAACTTTGTCAGTGGCTTTTTCAATGGCTAGCGCAACATCAGATCCTTAATACTGACTGCCATTGTTTTCAGGCGTGAAATCCTGATGTCCTCGATGGATAGACATGTACAGGTGCACTAACATCTAAAACTGACCTACATTGTTATCTAGTACAAAAAAAACCCCGAAACTTCATTACAAATTTGTATTAAGACGGTATCATAAAATTATGTATATGTTGCTCATTAATGCCCCCCGTGAGTGTCATTACATTTTATTTTCAACAGTTTTGTAGCACAATCCACCGAGCCATGCCATTTCACTCATCAAATAAAAAAACATTTGGAACAATCTGTCCAGTAATGCATACTACAATGTTGGAAAGTTTTCTTCAAAGGTTCATTTTCAAAACACATAATATTCCGGACTCTACTCACGCCGTGTCCGAAACGAGCTTCCAGACCTACGGCTAGGTCTATTGTCTGCGCGTCTCCATGCATTTCCAATGGATTGAATACCAAGACCTAGCTCTAGACAAGAGATTCAGATGCAGCCTCAGACACAATCTTGTGCCATATAAACAAACGATACATCCCCAAGTTTGTCTAGTATCCTAAAGTGTAACATGTCAAGTTTTCTTGTTTGTTTGATCAATGGCACCCTAAAAAGTGCTGGTACATGTAACAAGTTGATTTGTCACCTGTCCTCTGTCAACTTATTACATGGCCATATGAAGTACAATCGGACAGTGATCACTACCCTTGATCCACGTCCGCATACCAGTGTCACACAGCTTGGGTACCAGTCGCTTTGAAATCACAAAATAGTCCAGGCGCCTGTATCAAATAAACAACAAATGATAGATTCCCTTATGATTAGCCATCATCTAATCATAAAGCAAGGAGTCAGAAATTGCACACTAACTTTTTCTGCATACATGCTGAAAATTTTTGCTGCTGCACTAATGAAACACAGGTCCTCATTTGGAATTTACATCGTGTAAATGCTAAATCTCACCATCTTATACTGCCAAAGATCTTCCTTCCTATTTCTAAAAAAAATTGAAATTTCAGATTGACATAATTTAAGACACTGATCGGAAATTGGTGCTTGTTTCTTACCATCCAACATTCTTAGCTCGGCAATTTCCCATGTACGTCCAGAATGAGTAAGCGTATTCTCTGTCAGGATACAGATGCCTGAAGCTATCTACAAAGCCTTTGTTCAGTAGAGCAGAGAACCCTTCCCTCTCCTCATTGGTAAATCCTGGTGTCTTGTTGTGGTTATTTTTGGGATTTTTCAGATCTAGAATACACACAGGAATACATGTGGTTATGAGTACATGAGTGACATAATATCAGATATTTCACCAAGGTGACAGGTGACTTCAGTTCTTACCAATCTCCTCATGAGCTACATTCAGATCACCGCAGTAGATGACTGGTTTGGTTTCATCCAATTTGGCCAAGTACTCGGTGAAATCTTTATCCCATTCCTGCCGGTATTCCAACCTATCAGAAAAAAAGTACACGCAGACACAAATGAAGACAAGTGTCACTCCCAACTGCTGATTATAAAAATCCTTCTTTTTTTCTGGAAGGAATGAACTGTGCTCAAGTCTAATGGTAAAGATGATCCCAAGGAAACTATTATATTACAAAAGCTACATTTCTTGCTTCTGTCTTCCTAATGTCAAACATTAAAGAGAAACCAATAAATGAAGTATCATACCTTGTAAGTCCACGTCCAGAGTTTGGCACGTCTAAAATGACAAAAGCAGCAGTCAAACATTTTTTCAAATGTAATTTACGTATTTCTACTTTTAAACATGGAATCTTTGTGCCTGCAGAAGTTGAACTGACCCATCCTCCCTGATCCTTGCAAGCAAGGAACAAGCCATCACCATTATCACCACTTATCAAGCAAGGAACAAGCCATCATCATTATCACCACTTATCAAGCAAGGAACAAGCCATCATCATTATCACCACTTATCAAGCAAGGAACAAGCCATCATCATTATCACCACTTATCAAGCAAGGAACAAGCCATCATCATTATCACCACTTATCAAGCAAGGAACAAGCCATCATCATTATTACCACTTATCAAGCAAGGAACAAGCCATCATCATTATCACCACTTATCATGCAAAGAACAAGCAATCACCATTATCACCACTTATCAAGCAAGGAACAAGCCATCATCATTATTACCACTTATCAAGCAAGGAACAAACCATCATCATTATCACCACTTATCAAGCAAGGAACAAGCCATCATCATTATCACCACTTATCAAGCAAGGAACAAGCCATCATTATTATTACCACTTATCAAGCAAGGAACAAGCCATCATCATTATCACCACTTATCATGCAAAGAACAAGCAATCACCATTATCACCACTTATCAAGCAAGGAACAAGCCATCATCATTATTACCACTTATCAAGCAAGGAACAAACCATCATCATTATCACCACTTATCAAGCAAAGAACAAGCAATCACCATTATCACCACTTATCAAGCAAGGAACAAGCCATCATCATTATCACCACTTATCAAGCAAGGAACAAGCCATCATCATAATTACCACTGATCAAGCAAGGAACAAGCCATCATCATTATCACCACTTATCAAGCAAAGAACAAGCAATCACCATTATCACCACTTATCAAGCAAGGAACAAGCCATCATCATTATCACCACTTATCAAGCACGGAAATCATCATTATCACCACTTATCAAGCAAGGAAATCATCATTATCACCACTTATAAATGGCAATAATGCCGATAGTCTGTATTTTAAACTGTTGCTATTCTCAAGAAATTAGCAAAGTCTCCCAAGACTGAACAGTTCCAATAAATGACAGTAATTTTGAACTGGTTGATTTAATGAAAAAACTTACAAGCGCCAACAAAATAGAAATCATCGTACTCTGCTGTGATTACTCGGCCCTCTTCATCGTGTTTCTCCACACCTGAAAGGAAAAATGGTCCAAAGCTGACAATAATTAACTAACTAGGGCAAGTGGTGCAAACAAAGAACACTTAAATAGACATCCAGGAATCTGATTTTAATAAATGTTGACAAACTAACATTAACAGAGAACGTATACAATTAGACCACTCGCTTTTTATCTTCTTACCTATTCCATACTTAACACTGATAGGCTCCTTCTTCGTGTACAGCCCTGTTCCAGAATAACCCTTCTTGGATGTAGCGCCAAGCCAATATGTATGATAACCTTCTACCTTGGCACTTGAAGGCACAGATTCACTGTCAACCTTAGTTTCCATGACAAAAAAGATGTCTGGATCCTCTTTCTTGATGTATGACATGCCATCTTTCTGCAAGTGACAAAAGAAAAATATCACACACAAAAATAGAACATCTCTTTTTCTCCCTCTCGTTAATTGGTCATTCAAATATGAGATTATGGTTTGTAAACATGTTCTTGAGTTAACTCTGCTGGATTTGCTCTCTGAATTTTTGAGATGGCTGGCAATGAATCTCTTTGTTTTTTATAAACTTGACAAGATTGTAAGAAAAATCATACAAAGTACCTTAATCCATGCTTGTAAGCCAGCAATGTTCCAGGATGCAATCTTCAAATTGGCCTCACTGATTTTAAAGAATATCAAAGGAAAGGAAGAAAAATAAACACATATTGACGGAAGACAGATGATGACTCGGTGTGAAATGAGTCATAATGAAAGACAAAGAGTCCCAAAATAAAAAGGTTCTATACAATAAAAACTTGCAAAAAAAAGAAAAGGTCTTACTTTTCCTCCACTGATTTTTTGTCTGTTGTGTAGGTTTCAGGAACATTCAAAGCAGCAATAGCAGCTTCATTGGCACCATTCTTGTCAACCTATAAATTGGAAACAGACATTGTGCGAACACAAAACCTCAATTCATACACCCAGTTACCTTCGAGCTCAGACATTAGATGGATGGGTGCACTAAAAAATTGCAGTTCAAGAGAGGTGTAGTTCATCTTCTCAAAATTTATTGAATTTTACAAGTATTTATTTTGCTGTTTGCACTTTCAACCAACCTTCTGTTTCTTTGTTGGTTTTTCATCTGTGGTTTCTGCCTGCAAAAAATCAAATAAGAATAAAGACAAAGAAACCTTAAAAGAAAAACAGGAGAAGAGAAATTATACGAAAATGACGACTGCCTTTCAATTTGTCAAAATGTTTAAAAAACAAGTGCATGTGCACATTTATAAATCAAACTGAACAGACCTGCAATACCAAACAATAGAGGGGAAATTGACAAACCTTTGGTTCTGCTTTCTTTGCAGATTGTTCAGATTTGGTGTCACTCTGTATGGGGGAAACAAACACAACAGATGTTCTGAATCATCTTGTCTTCTGAGGTTTTCCAGGCTTAAATACGGACTCCGTTGTGTTAAACTGTCAGATAGTATATTCAATTCCATCTGCTACTCACTCTACCATCTAACCGTGGAAATATGAAACATCTAAGTTTGCAAAACTGGAAATGGGTAGGCCTAGGCCTCTTCACTTAAAATTGCACGAGCATCATGAAATTGAAACACACTACCTAGCATAGCTAACCTTTCTTTTCGGCATTGTGTTCTTAGACTTAATTTGCTTTCCACACAGTCCCGTCCCGTGACGTTTACTAGAGTCTGCGGAACCTTGACGAATGCTTTCGGTTTTAAACTGACGGTTTTCCAGCCAAGTTGAAGTTTTCACACTAACGAGTTGTAACTTGCTCCACGACAGTTGTTTCCGTTGTCCAACATGTGAGTTACAGCGACCTCTGTCGTTTGTTTTTCTCCATCTAAGAAAAGATGACTGCAGGAGGTCAATTTCTTTGTTGCAAACAAGCAACCGTGACATGCGCCTAACAAAAATCATGGCATAGTAAAAGCATTGTTCCTGCCAGATGATATTAGTACCACGAAAATAATCATTATTTGGATGGTCCAGTGGGGAAAAGATTAACACTCATAACAGTAAAAGATTTCTAGACTCCATATGGTGATTGAACACGTTTTTTTACGGTTGGCTGATGTAACCAGACTATACTTGCTCTAGTAAAACCTAAAGATGCATTGTCACTTCACCCATTTGACACTTCGCCCATTATGCCCACACACATACATGTACACGTCCACAAGTAGCCTACACGGGCCGCAGAGGTTTAATTGACACGTAAAAAAAAAACCCACTGTCCACGGGCGAATTGTAAATGAGGCAATCGGCCGAGTACGTGACAGTTAAGCGATATCGCCTGAGGGCGCTATATTTTAAATGGCCGCATTCATGTTGCCTGGATTTTGTAAATAAAGGTAGTCCTTCAGCATGTTCGGTTCATAATTAGGTCTCCTATTCAATAATTCTTGAGGATTGCAAGTATGGTAAGCTTGAGGATTGTATATTTGGGGACCCTATCACTATAATACTAAGAAGGGAGACGTAGGCCAACGTTTCAACTTTTGGATTCACCTTGGCTTGGTCATGTGATTCTCGCGGTCGGAGGTTGTTCCATTTATTGCACTTGCGGCGCGGCTGGACAGTCCTCCATTCGTTTTTGATATAGGGATTTGCATGTCTTCCTTATTCTGAAACGTTTTCGGTATCGTAAGGAAGATATTTACAGTGCATAAACAGTGAAATTTGGGGCATATTTGATGGCCGAGCGGAATTCAGATTTTCCCCTACTATACCCATTGAGTTTCAAGTGTGCAAGCCTTAGCGCAAATACTGCACGGGTGATTTAGCACAATGGTAGAAAGGTGTCGTGGGAAGGAAAAAGGGGCAGCGTTTGCTCCGAGTAAGGCTTATGGAATAGCCACCAACTGACAAATCAGAGAGAAGAATCAAGACTCAGTGATGCCACAGACACACATGACAAAAAATGGGGGTTCTTTTATACATGTTATACAAGAATAGTGATGTTTGTATGTGGAACTCTTCCCGGGAACTCTTTCCTATGAGCCGTCGTCATTATAACTCTTTCAGGGGAATGCTGACTCCATACTTCCTCCAGAAAAAATTGCTGAACTAGAAAAGAGAACACATTGTAAGTATGTTTGTTATTATTGTTTTTATTTGTATTCTTTTATATCCTTGATTAATTTGTACACATTCATATAACCTGATTGTTACATTTGCACTATCGAAATAAATGTTAACTGAGTTTAATTGAATTGAGTGTGTCATTGTCTTATATTCATGGTATCTCCAACAGAGGTCAACAAGAAATAAATTTGTTCAGAAGACTGAGTTATAGAGCCTGTTTTGTGTTCGAGGTAAAGTTTACATGTTCAACTTCAAATTTCACTTGATTGTAATGTAAATTTTTGATTGATTTTCAATGTTCTTATTTTCTAGTTAAATCGAAAGAGATTGAGAAAGTGTTGTCATACTACGCACAGTATGATAGGTCACCAAATGGTCAAGATGGAATACCAATGGAGGATCTCTCAGATATTGCAGAGCTCTGTGGATGTCCTTTCTTTGAAAGACTTGCATATGCGTACTTAGAAAGGCCAGCTATGAACCTCAAGGCAGAACCCTTCCTTCAGATATTCTCCTTCTTGAGCTCACGTGCATCAGTAGAAGAAAAAAGCAAGGGTAAGCTGTTCATATATTGATTTCTCACCCCCCTTGACAATTCCCTCTGTCTACAAACTCTTCAACCACAGACCAACTATTTAAATAACCTAGAGTGTTTTGTCATGTTTATGCCAACTTTTTCAGCACTCTTTGATTGTCTGGACTGTAGTCATGATTGCAGCCTTGGATTTGATGAGCTATTTCGCTTCTACAAGTGTATCTTGAACCCTGCTGTAGATGATGATTACATTATTGATTTGGTGGTCCGCATCCTTGAGAGACCAGAAATAAAACAGGAGCATCGTGTGTCATTTGAAGAGTTCCAAAAGGTATTTTGTTGGATGGCATCTTTACCTTTCTCCATTAGACCCTCCCTAGATTTCAATAGGATACATACATTGTATGCTAGGTTGTACCCCTAGGTGGAAATAAGTACACCCCGTATCCCCCTCCCCCCGACAATGCCACTGTTGGAGAGGGTCAGAGGTTCGAATTTCACATAGACATTAGTCACTTCATAAAGAGATATTACTATTAATGGATACAATTTAGATCAAGGGCATATCTTGACACCCTGTTTGTGAGATTTAATCAAAGAAAGAAAAAATACGTACCAAAAAATCACAAATGAGTATGTTAAATAGACTCCCAGACCAAATCAACTCATTTTACTCACACAGCTTTTCTCTGCTTTTATTTTTTACAGCTGATATCGACAGAAGAAATCAAGGAGAAAATGACAGTGGACCTTCAGTTAGCAATATGATGTTCGAAAATTAAAACATTTTTGCTTTGAGTAGTTCAGTGCAATAAAGTCAACAGAAAAATTCACACTGACCAAATTATTAACCAGATTAACATATATTAGTGTTGTCAGCTGGATCAAATTATGGTTATTATTGTTTTCACTGAGGATTAAAAGTTTAGGTTCATTTTTCAGCTACGAAGAGGCCTTGCAAGGTACATTAAGTTTTCAGAGTGTTTCAGACATAATGTTAATGGTAACATTCAAAGCAGTTTTTCAAGAGAAACACATAAAACGGTTGAAACGTCTTTAATGTTGTAAAAATGTTAAACTGGTAGCAATCAAAATATTTCATAATAAATTGTATAAAATAACACGCAGCTGACATGTTTGTGGTTTTACAGGTATCCAGTGCTATGCAAGTACCCATTAACAAACTAAAACTCGTTGATGAATGTAAGTGAAATGGACCGGGAGTAGTGAGCAAACTGAAAGCACAATGCGGTAATTAAAACTGCTTAAACATGTAACTGCAAGTGTAGTAAATTTCTTCAAATTCTTACAAATAAACTGAGTAATATGCAGAATGGAAAGTAGTGGAAAAACTTCGAGATTAGAACCCTAAAAATGTGTTCCTTTAAGAAATTACACCTGCTGTGGATATGCCGCACAGAAAGTATATCGTTGCTCAGCAAGACTGGTATTGAATGTCAGTGTTGCCAACTTTAAAATGCATTTAGACTGAGAACTACACATATGAATAAGGTATTCTAACAGGCTGAAATTTTTATACATGTATTTGTCAACGGAAAAAGAAATCCAATAAAACTGAGAAATTAGTTAAAATACCTCAGAAATTAAATTGGGAAATGAAATCTAAATCTATTCATATAAATTTAAATAAAAAAAGTAACCGATTTTTTTCTGTGCCACTTAGACGTGTTCTTTGGGTGCATGGCTTTGCAACACACCCAAGATTAAAAATGAGTTTTCATGATACAGTTTTCGTAATAATGGTTGATTTGCATGGTGCATCTAAAGAAGGAACACCTTAAGCCATTTGGATTCAATTACCCACAATATCTGTCAGTTTAAGCTACTTTATATGTCTGATTCTTCTACAACGATTGCGAGTAGATTTTTCCTCACACTTGGGATCTATATAGCCAACAGCACAGTGCATTTAAATTTGACGGAACGGGCGGCACGGTGGAACCCTGACCGTCCTTTTCTCAAATTTTACTTTTACTGTTGGGGCTTAAAGGAAACCTGTAGTAGAGTTGCAGCTCAAGTTGTTTTCACACACCTTGCTGTGTGTTACAGTACAAACAAAATCGAAATACTTCATTATATTAAGATTGACAAAGGTGGTGGTTTTTACACTCTTAGAAAATCCTCCCAGCAAAAAAAAAAACATTTTAGAGGGTGTTATTTTTTATTTTGTCACGCAATTTGCAAGGTACTTCGTGTCAAAAGAGCTTAAGAAATGAATGTGCCATTTGCAATTGCCCACGACAACGTTTTCAAGAAATATTGGCCATTAATATGGTCCAAACAAGCTACTCAACAATAAACAAATAGAAATTGAACTTACTCAAAGAAAATGTGGAGAAGTGTTAATATATGTTTGTACACAGAGCTATATGGAGACACTTCTGCTCTGCCTTGGATGATCATCACACTTTAGCTCATGAAATTAAATGTGGAAATTTCATTAGCATAAAACCAAAATGTTGAAGCTTTTCCCTTTTATTGCTACAAAGGAGATGGAAAATTAAAAAGTTAACATTTCCAGAAATCTTTCCTATATGCATTGATAAAAAACAAAACTAAAACAAAAATATCTCCACTAAAGTACAGAGTTAATTAACAAAATCGTGCTGTTTCACCAAAGACTCAGTCCGAGTCTGAAAGCAAAGTTTTGCATTGAAAGTGGTCACAATTTAACACCCACATCCAACACACTTCCTGGAAGCAAATGTGTCTGTTGGATTTGCTACTGACAGTGCCAATTCTTTGAAAACGTTGTGACGAGAATGTATTTTAAAGCTAAATACTTCAACTTCCGCCTGTTATCCAGGACAGCTGGTGCACTATTAACCAGTCCACATAAGATGGTAGGTAAAGGTACGTTGGTACATTGTTAGAAGTCCTCCGCTGAAGACGTGTCTTTCATCAGAGCACGGCGAAGTTCATCGTTTTTAGCATCCAATTGGCGTTGGTACAACCGAATTGTATCTCTCTTGGATTTCTGAACATCTCCCTGCAAAAGACAAGTAAACATGTTGCCCGGTATGACGTAATAAAATCTGTACGTAATCACTGTACTTATCGAATACTTGCACACATGTAAAGAACCTGTCCATTTTGACATCTGGGCTGGCTGGTACTCACTGATGTACTCCAATTCGAATCAACCAATGTTCGATGGTTGGAAGGGAGGTCGAGATGTGAATCTTGATCTTGAATAAAACTGAAACATATTTATTTGCTATCTAAATTTAGCTGTCCTTTTATCATTGGTCGTTGTTACCGTTAGCGCCATGATCTAGATGGAATGGCGCTACAGAAATCCCGTACTATTATTGTTATTATTGTAATAAAATATTTACCTCTTTTGTTTTCACTTTCATATTTCTGGGAGAAGCTTGCGCCTTCTGTAGTTTGTCACGCAACGTTTGACATTCCTCCCGAAGCTTGTCAATCTCGGATAGCTCATGAGACAGTGAGGTCTTGGATTTTTCGGAGGGAACGTTCAAACTCGGATAAGCCTGGTGAAATCGTGGAGCTGCATCCTCACGAGAGTTTGTCCCCTTGATCTTAATATCATACGCAACTGGGCCATCCCAAGTGAATCCTAGATAGAACGTGACGGTCTCTTGGCTTGGCACTTGACGTTTATACGGTGCTGCCAATTTGATGTTGATTTTCCCCTTCTTTGAAAGGTGCACCAGGGATGTAGGATTCAGTAAAGTTCCTTCCAAGCGAGCTAACCGACCTCTTACAAGATCAGATGACCAAAATTCGCCGTCGCTGTCTGCTCTGTCGATTTTACCCGGAGTAGCGTGGAGCTCGTTTATATGGGCAAATACTTGCAGATCTGTACCTTGTCCCAAGAAGAAGTGTGTTCGCGCTTTTGTCTGAAATCGTAGGGGCCGCTTTTCCCGTGCCAAACGTCCACTGAAATTCTCACCACCTGAAAATCTATGTCTCAGTTCCTCAATATAATAGGACAATTCGCTTCTGTCTCGTCTCTCAGAGGTAACATCTGGTATTGGCCACAGAAACATCATCATGAAGAATGGTGGCCAGCAGTCTGTTTTACGATGATCTTTGGCATTCAACGGCCGAACAAACTGCTGATACACCTCATCAGCTGGCAATAATTGCTCCCCAGCTGAGGAGAGCGCCAAGTGTATGCAAACAAGACACTTCAAGTCGAAAAAGTTGTACTGATCTGAGTTCTCTAACAGCAGTTTGCAAGATTCTTTGAGCTTCTGCAATCCCTTATTTCGAGCAAGGTCAAAGATGTCACGAAAGCTGCCACAATTGGCTTGCTTGACTTGTCTACGTCGAAATTCGACAAGACTTTTGGGATCTCGATACCGGTTTTCCGGTATCGGTGTAGGTTCCCCATAGTACCTTTCATATATTCCGAAGTAATCTTTTAAGTAATATTTCATCTCATCAAGTTTCTGTCGCATATTCACAATAGGGTCTTCCTTGCAAAATGTCGATGTGTCCTCAAGTAAATTCAGTACTGAGTCCACTCGGTTTTTCAGAGTCATGATACGGCTATGGCAGTAGTCACTTAGTTTGGGATAGCTTGGATCTGAGGGGCGGATTAACTGCAGAAGGTACTCTTGCAAATATTGATGTCCTCTTTTTGTTCTGAAGGGCTCTACACACGTGTAAATGACCTCCAGTAATCTGAAGGCAACATGAACTTCTTCATATAAACCTGTGTATTCGATTTCCCTTCCTTCTTTCGAAACATCATATGATTTGTGGAAAGCGTCCATGGCATGGTATGCAAGGGAAAGTAACTTCTTGCATTCTGTATCATCAACGACTTGCTGTTCTTCCATACGCTTCGACACTACGTCAAACATCTCTGTTTTATAAATTCTGCCCTTAGTATCCCAAAAGTAGCAGTTTTGGGGCTCAAGCTTCACTGCTTCATCAGCATAGCCATGAGCCATCTCAATGCTGCTCTCTTTGAGACAAAGTCTTGCAAGTTGTTGTGCGACAAACGCATCCTTAAGCTTCTCAAATCCTATTTTGAGGATTTCAATGGCGTCTTGAGGTCCATGTTTCTCGAGAACATCTTGTATGATAACCGCATAATCCGTCTCGGTGTCATCACCGTATCGTGTCTTTTTCCTTCGGACCAGGAGGTCATGAGTTGCTTTCACGAGGGTTTGCTTGGAATAGGACCACGATTTGAACAGTTCACAATTCAAAAACTCCCTTGCGACCTCTGCAAGGGACTGGTTTGTTTTCACCTTGATTTGCTCTAAAGCTTCTTTTGCTATGCTTTCATGGAAAATCCTCAATTCGTTGTTTTCTAAGACCACCATGATCTTGAACGAAGAAGATACTAAACTCTCCCAAGGTCTCGAATGTACGCGTTTTCTGCTACTCACTATCTCACTAGCCATCAGTGAGTCGCAACAAGATACAGGAATGACGGCCTCTGGTCTGTAGGAATTTAGAAATGCACAAAGCTTTATCAGCTTGAATTCGTTATCAGAGATACCACCAAGAATCTCCGACACAACGTGCCTTATATAGTCCTTGTCAAATTCTTTCATCATCACCATAAATGCGAGGAGATGTTCGGGTTTATATTCGGTAGATTGTAACTCTTTCTCTTTCAGTTGCAATTCGAGGTATTTTCGCTTTAGCCAATCCTTTTCCCTGGCGTCAAGCTTTTGAGTCAACGCGATGTAGAGCTCTTTCTTTTCAGCGTCTATTAACTTTTCTGGCTCTGCACAACGCTTACAGTGCAGGAGGACACAGACAGCTCCACCACTAAGCTGGATATCACTCGAACCCTCCTTCAACTCATCAATCAAGTCTAGGAGCTCGACGTCATCGAGGTCATCCACAAGTACACATACAGCAGGGATTTTCTGATTGCAGCCTTTTTCATAACCATGCCGCCTGACCTCCATAATCTGTTTTGCAGTGTTGTTGGTAACCTTGTTCACGACAAAGCAACGGAAGTCTTGGCGGAGCTCCCACAATACATGGCGTGCTAACGTGCTACCCCCGGCACCTGGTTGATGAAGGAGTGTCACCGAAACAATTAAACTGTCCTCAGTATTTGAACTGTCAAGCGGTTTGCGGACCTTTTTTAGCACGTCTCCGAATCCCTTTCGCTTCAGCACGTGGCCGCAACCTTTGCGAAGCTCCATTTCTCTCTCACCCATGGCAAAATTCCACCAGTCCACTTTGGCACCGCGGTAAAAGTTCAGCTCCTTCTTTTCAGCAAACTGTTTGAAGCCCGGATTAGATTCGTTCATATCGGTGTTTTTGCACTCATTGTTACAAAGAACTGTTATGTCATTCCATTCGTTTTTTTGTTTCTCAGACAGGAAACACTTTTCTGGCATGCGCGATGGGAGTTCGTAAGCCTCGACCTTGCTCACACCACTCATTCGCATCATAATGCGGTTGATATCTTGCCATTCCAATCCCACCACACTCCTCGCATCGATTTCAACTTTGTTGAACCACCTTTCCATAATCTCTACAAACGTTGAGTAAACACCCAAATCTTCAGCTATACATGTGATATTTTGTAGGCCTTGGAAAGATGAAGACATTTTTCTGAAAATGTCACAGACTATTCCAAGATCCTGATCAGACAGTAGCAAGAACACAATAGCAGCACGTCCTTTTGGTATAACCGAAGGCTTAGAGAAAAAGGAGATTGATGCTTCTACATCTCGACTGCGTTCTTTGTTCCACTCCCGTAAATCCATTGGAGGGCTCTCAATGGTTGGGTTGTCCTCTCGACCGTTGGCAAAAAACCAAAGTGTCTTTTCTGGAAATCCGATGCTGTTACGTAGTTCTTCCTCTGACTCAACATTTTTAAACAAGTTTGGTTCTTGCAAAGTGACCATTCTGTCATCGTGGTAGATCTTACATAGTCCATGCGAGAGAGACTGTGAATCGAAGTCCAAGACAGTTGTCCATTTGATGGACTTGATGAATCCAAATTGTTGCCGAATATTGCCAATTTTAGAACACTCAGACGGAAGAGATGGCGCTTTATTGGCAACCAGAATAGGATAATATGAGTTCTCCAGACCCATCACCCGTGAGTAACATACGAAGTATGGCCTCGTAATTCTGTGCATTTTGTGATAATTGACCGATAGATTCCGTCAAGTCAGAGGGTGTTTCATGTTCTGTTTGCAAAGATGTTGGAATTGCTGGCTGTTGGCTGAGTTGCGAGGATGGATGAGATTCTGCAGCGGTAGGGATTTTTGGACTCTCCTCACTTTTTGTGAATGATGGCGCCTCATTTGTGGGAGTACCTGGGGATATGTGGGTTGTTACTGCCTTGCCAAATGGGAGGCTTTCCTTTGGCTGTGGAGAATATGTAGGCAATCTTGCATCAAAGTCACTTTCAGAGTCCCCTTCTTTAGTGGACAATGTGTATCGACTCGGTGTAATTCTGTCTTCACGTGGAACAATTATATCTGTCTCAGTGATTTCTTGGTTTCTTCTTTCTTCCTCATATCGTGTGCGTCTCTCCTCTTCATCTGCCAGTGCAACAGACATTTGATATTGAATAGTTGGTTCAGTCTTCGCCGTTTTCTTCTTCCTGACTGACTCTTCTTTCGGTCGAGACTTTGATGTCTTAGCACGAACCACAGGTTGGGATGTCTCTCCAGTGTTACGTATCGCCGACTCTTCACCAGCATCTGGTACCTGTTTACAGATATCGTGGGTTGCAGCTGTCGAAGCCACCCCATTTGACGAAGGGATCGAGTCTAACAACTTATCTCTGCAATAAATGATTAGTCTTATGACCCCTGGTTTTAAATCAAAGTCTTCGATCAAATTCTGTTTGTCGTATATTTTCAAAATATTTCCGTCTACGCCTCCCTCACACAGCTTGTCTGCAACAGAACCTTTTACGCCAATACCAAGAAGCCATCGTTTCACATGCTCCTCAGTCCAATCTGACATATTTACAGGCAATTCTTGTTGGTCGGCAGGACCTGTGGTAAGACAAAAACATAAAGATCACACTTCTCATTTTTTCGTCTCGTTTTTCTTAAAATTACGCAGAATTTTATTGGTCGACAGAATGGATTTACATTGGTATCTGGTTCGGTCTCTTTAAAGATAAATAAATTATTCAAGCCCTTAAAACGTCGTTCGAAGTGACAAGAAAATGATGTTGGCCCCACTCATGAGCGTTGCCAGGATATTTTCTGGTGGCAAAAGTACACTTTTCCGAAACGCTCTTGGAGGGCAAAGTACTCGTCATTTCTTTGGATTTCTTTGTTCTTCGGTTTGTTGTTGTTGTTGTTATTGTAGTTATTGTTGTGGTGCTGAAACCTGGCCTGCGGGAATTTATTGATATTAGTATAGACACCCTTTGTATAAAATTCTGACCAACCATTATCGCAAAAAGATCAAATTCAAAAGTGGGGTCTCATAAAATGTTTGAATTTTGTTGGAAATACACAGAAAAGAAATTATTGTGACTGTTGAATTATCAAAGACCTGTGTTGGTCCGAAATCCAACGTGTACTTGGGTATCTATGGAGTGGCTATGCTCTATTTCACACGCTCTGAAGTAACCTTGTTCCCGCTGCGCCATTTTTGTCTCCACCCGCAGGGATCATAAACTTTATTATTACGATCTCTTTGGTCTCCACCAACCTGTTAGAAACGTACGTGCTGCAAACGGGACGAGGCTGGTATTACTCAAGTTCCTGACGTCAAGTGCTTTTACCACAAATGAACTTACATAAGGCCAGTGCCGAACTAGGAGATACGGTCAAACAAACATAATTACCACCATTATTTTCTAATTAGTTTTGCATTTTACCTTTTTGCGATTCTTTAAAGAATCTGCATCCATCCCTGTAGTCACTCTCGTGCATTGTCACCTTGATGGCCATGTTGCTCTTGTCTTCCGTTGTAAGTTCATCAGTAATGAGAATTTCAGTGAGCCTGTTGGCTAGCTCACCAGTGGTGTACATGTTCCATAGCTTCTCTAGACCTTCCTGACTTTTGACGTGCAAGATAAATTCCACAGACCCAAGGTTTACTTTCATCAGCTCTGAATCACATTCACGAAAAACGTTTGTCAACAGCGTCAACATATGGGTCTTGCCATGTTGTAATACTTCACGTTTTATCATTTGATAAACGTTTTCGTTGCCCCCTTCGTCAGCTTTTCCGTTTGTCAGTACGTCGACTTTTGTTGACATCTTTTCTGTAATATTAAATTAAATTTGTTAATTTAGATCGAACGAGATGACGTTCAACCTGCACATAAGAGCTCCGGAGAGTGTACAGTACAAATGCCCGTATCTGTGGGGACATGCAGGATGTGATAACAGAAATTGCCATGCCAGAATCAAAACAAACATGACATCAATCAAGATCATGATAGCTCAGTCAAGATGAAATTGAAGTGGATACGCTGTCAGAAGTAATTTACCAAAGGGGTTTTATAGGGTTGTTTTTCGAATTGGTAAAAATTTCTTGCAGCATTTAACTGAAAATTATCGACACATTCTAACCACTACTGGGTAAATATCAGTCATGTTCGACAACAATTTACCCATTTTTTCAGTTCAGAGTATACAAAATGTGTAAACTGTCAATAGTTCTAAAAGTAGTTCTACAGTACATACCGAAGTAAAATGATGAAGCATTTGCATTGCTGATTATGATGGCGTTATTTGCAGTCTGCTGTCGGATTTGAATGTTTCCTTGCTCAAGCCTTCGTTGATCAGCGCCGAGTGCACCCGATGGAGAGGATATCGGGGATTCTGGTGAGCTCTCTTCAGCCGCTGGGACGTCCTGTGGTGTTAGGTTTCGTTCAGGTTCCTGTCGTTTTGCTGTGGAAGAAAGAAAGAGTGAAGAAAAGAAAGGAGTATTTGGTCTGCACTCATAGGCATCTAGCTATCCCCAAACAGTGCACCAATTTTCGAGTAAATCTGGAAAATAAACTGCCGTGTATATGAAACCACTTTCTCTCGCATAGAAAATTTTTTTTTCTACATTCTTATTTCATGAATATAGCGTGCCCTGTGTCTGTATCTTGTTCAGTCTGTTCCCAGTTTATGCTCCATGCATTAAAAATAACGGTCATTTAAAATAGAAAATATCAATCCGTGTGTCACACTTAGCCAAAAACTTGGACAAAAATACTGCATGCTTCACGCAACAATTCGTTGATGTGTCAAGTTCTTGTATCTACATGTATTATTACTTCCTCTTTTAATCAACAAATAGGCCTTTTAAACACGAATTTGGTAAAATGTTACCTGATTTTTTTACGTCTTTTTCCACCCATTAATCCGGGCGAGAGACGCATTTCTATGGTGGCATCATTCTTGATACTATGATCAGCTATGGACAGGACATCACTGAGCTGTATAACAACATTGTAGAAACTTATGAAAACAAATAAATTTTGGTCTGTCTTTTACAGAATAAACGTAAAGAACAGTTTATGTTGTCATACCGAATGACATACACCTATATCTTATATGGTACCCTTTTAAACTCTATCATCCAGTTTTCAGCCTACTGTATTTTAGGCCCCCATTCCAAGGGAAAAAAGAACCGTCCTCAAAATTGTCTGGAACTCCCACTAACAAAAATTGAATTGTTAAAACCTGCGCCATTCAAGTGAAAGTAAGGCATGAAACCTAAAATGGTCTTGCACCACCCCAATTTAATGCTTTGTGTGATTTTAAATACGATAAAAAATGGCTTCCCTGTAAATTAAGGTCTGTCGGGCAATATTGTCTGGGACCTTCGAAAAAACACCCGAAATACTTTTCAGCCCTTCGTTACAAACTAAATCGATTATTTTGATCAGAAAACATTCTTTGAGGAGTGCGGTTTGTATGGTACTAATTGAGAGAACGACATTAAAACAACAGAATGTTCGAATGCAAAGACAGAGCACTGGGAACTATTCATTGTAAACCTTAGTGTATGTCTGTTTTCTTTATCAACCCACATTATCTATTTCTCATTCACCTCCAAACCTTGTCTGGTGAATAAATGTTGCTTCTCAGAATCGACACCAAGTCTCTCTTGTAGCAATCTCTTCAGATCCGCGACTGAGGTTGACGCACTCAGTTGCATACAAATAGTTGACGTTACAGGAGTAGAGATGAAGATCTGGATTTTACATGCTTTGGTGCTCTGGTTGGAACTAGGAAAATGTTTTCATTAAAATCAATTAAAATTATTCTTTGTCCTTTCTCAAAACATTTTATATTCACAGCATGCGCACGTGTTTCTAGAGCTTTCAGAAAAAAGTCAAACTTGTGCGTAAGGGATTCGAATTCAGACCTACAATTTAAGAGCCCACAATATTATGCTAGTGATAATATAAAAATTGAATTTGCATCTTTCCCTAATAATCAATCTATATTAAAGTAAATTTAATTGCTTAGCATGTATTACGCACCTGCGTTGAGACGTTTCTGCTTTTTGTGCCTTCTGGACAAGAGTCGATGTTGAAACGTTAGCCTCTGGTGAAACATCTTCACAGGGATGTTTAGTCCAAAGTATGGAAAGAAAAGCTAGTTTCTTGGACTTCCGGACCGTTTTCGTTCTGGTGACCACCTTGGCCTGCGAGTGGTCATAGGTGACCCGGGCGACTCTCACCGCATCCTCCCAATCTGCATATGTCTTCAGAGCCATTGTGTGACGAATTCTAAAGGGATAAAGAAGATAACACAACTCTGATTGTAGATTTTTGGGGGGCAGCTGTAGTAGATACTCAAAAGTCTGCCTTACAAAAGTATGGTGCAATGGTATCCTCTTTTTTGTCAAACGGTTGACAAAGCAATAATTCCTGACTCTAAGAATTAAGTTTTATTAGGACATGAGATGAGATATGTGACGTATTTTTCCACTATAAAATGTATGGATTCACACGATATGGCGGGAAAATTTGGTTCAAATTCAAACTTACTTTAAAAAAATTTTTATCTGGCGGATTCCCAGTTTTTGAGTGCAATCGATTATGAAAGTCGTCTAGTTTATATGAATCTAGATGTTATAACCAGGAAAACTCATTTTTAATAGAGATTGATAAACTTTAGCCTATTATCCACACTTTCCTGGACAACCTGGCGCTCTTAAGATACTCACTGATTTTTTTTTTTTGGGGGGGGGAGCGGTGGCACGATTAGGCTTTCGTACTTATGCTACGTCGTTTAGATTAAATTTTTGTCTGTCAAGATGCAGGTGCAGACGAATTTTGAGCGTTTTTCTGGTAATTCCAGAATTTGGGTATATTTTCTTTCGTGTCCTTATCACATCTGACTTATGACTTTGCAAGTTCAAAACACATTTTTCTAATTTCCAAGAGTGATGAACTAATGCAATTTAACTGCTTAACAAAAAGTAATAGTTTGAAATCAATTCCCGTGATATTTCCATGTCAAATAACAAAGGCTAGGCCGGGTGTAACAGGGACACAAAAATCACTTTTGGACCCCCGGCCTCCTTTCTGAAATTACCTGTATGCGTGTCTCGCGTCTCGTTCGGCAAATTTTTGCTTATCACTAATAATGGGAAAGCCACGTAATTTACGGTCCTACATTCAATGAAATTATTGTAATTTGAAGGCAAATCAGAGAAATGACATCAAACTACGAGGAATGATAAAAGTCATTTTACTCATTGATTTTCGAACGATTCTTCAAAATTTTCGCATTCTATTTAGTTTTGGCCCGGGACTGATTTATTCCTTCATTATGCTGGGTGACGATCGAGATGTATAGTGAACAAAAATTCTGTGAACGCTGTATAGTATGAGAACTTGGCCAACTTTCGTCCATAATCTGAGTGAGGAGTATGCACGAGTGAGCATTAGGCCCCCTACTAGTAAGCGCACGTTGTATACATTTTTTGCTCGAAAACAGTGAACTAATCCGATCAGGCGAATATAGAGACTGGTCGGGTGGAACTGGTGGTCGTTTTTTATCATTAAAAACCTGAAAACAAAGATAACAGTATACTTGAATGTAAACAAATCCAATCCGCTTAAAGGCTTATGCTAACCTTGATCAACTCATTACAAAACAGTTATTGCAAACGACGGAGAAAATGCAAATAAAAATAATGAACACACACAGCGAACCATGACCACTGACAGCTTCACTGTTCTAGTTATATAGCGCCCCCAATGACAGCAAGGAACCAGTTCGAAGCAAAGATTGTATAGCGCCGCACAGCGGCGCTATACAATCTTTGATTCGAAGTGTGCGCGTGCGTTGATTGATATGATGTGGGCCATCTCCATGCATCATGTACATATAAACTGACTAGGCTGTGAGATTACCAGCCGACCAAAATGGCAGCCTCCATGATAGTTGTATTTTTTCTTGTGGTTATCCTTCAGTTGTCCGGACATTTTATTCCTTTCGTCGTAAAACAAGTAAGTAAGCTATTTGAAGGGAAATAGACATAATTTCTTGACAAACAATTTAATATTTGGAACCCAGTTTATTGACACTGGATGTGTGAATATGCATGATAGGCCTAGGCCTACCGCAATGACTAGCCTACTCCGAGTACTCGCCTATTCACAATCATGGCTAAGCCAATTGAGCAAGCAAGGAAGGTTCATGTATCATTGCTCTGTATTAATGCTTGTAGTCCTACGACTCTCCATGTGTTCGTAACACCGTAGGTGTTTGAATGCAGCCCAATTATGCCAAGCAGATGAAATCTTGGTTTCATTGCACAAGTATCCTACGTATACCATGCCCAGGTACTACATACTTCCAGAACTGTAAGGTGTATTCAAACCTCACAGATAGCAACATAATTAGTCACTCATATCCACAATGTTGCTACATCGTTTTGCGTGAAATTTCTAGGACTGTTTGAGCTAGGCAAGCAGTCGTGGTCACGGGTGCGGGAAAGGAAAATTCCCATACAATTCGCCATTTTGAAATGGTATAATGTTAATGACCCCCCCATCCCATACAAAGTTGTATCGAGGGAAACCTCATGAAATTATAGGGAAAAATCGGTGTCACAGCATAGCAATTTCATGCCAATCAAGTAGCACCATGTAAAAAATGACTACTTGTATATTGCTGTTTGTAAGGTTTGTATAAATGTACAGTGCATGCCCGCCAGGACACATGCAGTGCAATGTACAGTGCATGCCCGCCAGGACACATGGAGTGCAATGCACAGTGCATGCCCGCCGGGACACATGCAGTGCAATGTACAGTGCATGCCCTCTAGGACACACACAGTGCAATGTACAGTGCATGCCTGCCGGGACACGTACAGTGCAATGTACAGTGCATGCCCGCCAGGACACATGCTGTGCAATGTACAGTGCTTTCCCGCCAGGACACATGCAGTGCAATGTACAGTGCATGCCCGCCAGGACACATGCAGGATGGTTGTGTGATGAAAACAAGATTCCATTCCCCCCCTTCTGAGAATGGTCTAGCTGATATACAACAGTCGGCCATCAACCTGATGCATGTACTGGGATGTCAGATATATATGAATGAAAGAAATGTTTATACACCATCTTTATTTAGTATTTTACATGTTTGCCATGGCAGGTAATGAAAGTCCTCTTTCAAGACAGTGAGATGGAGAGAAGTATTAAGGTTCAGATGAAAAACCTGGTCGAAGAACAATCAAAACTTCATGTGAAAGAAGAATTTCCTAAGTTCGCCAGAATAGACCGAAAAATTAACAAGCTAAGAGATGAACTGAAGAAAATAAGTAAGTCAATTAAAATAAATTTTGTTTGTCGTTGTAGATGCTCAGTCATTTGTATGCAGCTTGTATGTGTACGGTATTTTATGGTTTTGGGTTAAAAGATGGTGGTGCTGGCTTGAAATCCATAGATCTCTGCCTGGCAAAATCATTCAAAGCCATCAGGATAATTAATAATTAATATTCTAGATATTAATTTTATCTGTTGTAATAATTAAAAATCATAGTTTAGTATAATCTATTTTATCTGTGCAAGATGAAATTCATTATTCTCGGTAGACACATGTTTTATTTGTGGGAGGGAAGGTCGGGACATTTGTACTGTCCATCGGCTAATCAGGCCTAGGGGTTTGGAATTTTGACAGGAGTAATAAATCTCCTCCAGTTGCATCTGCTGGCCACCCCAGGCCAATAACCCTGAATGACCATAGGGGTCAGACCACTAATTCAAGTGAGAATTTCTGACCAGCTCATTAGCATTAAAAGTGCCCCCACAGTATCTTTTGAAAAAGGAGATTGTTTGGCCCCCAAAATGGTGAGATTGTGTAAATCGTTGCTGGGATCAACTCCCTGGGTCATTGAGCTTTCATATGAGGGCAGAAGGGCTGAAAACTATGGTTGAAAAATGGTCCTAAGTGCCCCAGAAAGTTGAGGGTTGCCACTTGAAAAATGGCTGCAATCAGACTTCGGAAAAATCACTTTTTGGGGGGGGTGATTTTGTTTTGTGGGAATAATTAAAAATGTAATTGGTTAACCCATAAAAAATTGAAAAGAAATTGAAAGATAAGTGACCAGACAAGAATTTCATTTGTGTTTCAGAAATCTCAGGGATGTTGGCGTGCATGCTATTGGGCCCTGAAAGGTGCTGATTTTACACTCTTTTCAATGGGGCTTGAATTAGTGGACTTTACCCATAGAGGAAGGAGGGGAATGACTAAGCTAATGTGGGTAACCTCTCCCAGGAAGATGGATGATATACAGGTACATGGGAATACAATACCCATATGCAAGGCCTGGTTCGTGCCAAAAAGCCTCATTGGTTTAGTTTTCGAAGCTGTCACATAAACATTTAACCCCCCCTCCCGCCTCCCCATTGCCTCCTGGTTTTGTGATGTATCAGAATGGCAGAAATTCGCTGGGAGCGACGGGCACAGCCTCTTTTCAGACTAAAGGAACAACTTAATTAGTTTTCAAGGTTTTAAATTTTGAGCATGTTAATCATTCTTGTTTAAATGTCAAGGAATACACGCCAAGCACCCTCTTATTCTGGGGGGCTTATTCCAACTGTAAGTGCAAACGGTGGAAAAACGAGGCGTTTTCTTCAAGTTTACTCTTAGGTGTCTGCATAGTAGTTTAAGTCATGTGGTAGATTGAAACCCCGTAACTAGCACATACTTGTGCCAGTGGGGGCTAGTTTATTCTTGGGTAATTTGCGTAGTAGTCTAGTCACGTGACAGATTGAAACACTGTGACTAGCACCTACTTGTTCAGGTGGGGCTAGTTTCTAACTGTAACTGGAAACGGTGGATACACATGGTGGATAAGTGGCAAGCGTGCCAAGGATGCCAAGCGTGGCAAGTTTGGGGGGCAAGCCTGCCCCCTATTCTATGGCAAAGGTGCCAAACTTGTGTGCTTCATATTAAAGAAAAAAGAAATAAATGGGCGACTTGAAAACTGTGCCCAAGAAACCAAAAACTCTACTGGTTATGCATTGTCAATGTGTCATCGGAGAGTAATGCATGTAATGGTGTTAGGTGGTGTGGATGTTTCTTAAAAAGTGGACAGGCCAAATTACTTTCATATTAATGCATTCATGGGTGTAAAACTGTCAGTGATGTGATCTGTTAAAATCTTTGTTTCAGGGCAAAGCAAAACTGCAAAATCATTTACCATCAGTTGGGGTCTGACTATAGCTCTGAATTCACTTCAGGTGAGACATTATCTACATGTAACTGTCTTTTATTCACGGACCCTTTTTTATGTTTTATAGTTCTTTGTATTGTTAAATGAATTCAATTTTATTTGTCATGTAACCACTTCATAATTCAACCTTTGGGTTGCAATCAGGTGGAAACAAACCTAAATAATAATAATGAAAAAAAAACAACTGCTGGTTCAATTTCTGCATAGCACTCATTGCTTAGACAAGAGAATGGGCTGAGCTGACCTTTGATTACCTGTGGGATGGTACACAATCATGCGTAAATAGTGCCCCAAACATGCAAATCAGTGTTTCAGCTGGGGGGGGGGTAACGTTGCTACACGTAACAACAAAAAGTGTGCCTTTTTGTTCACTTTGAATTCACACTAGCATTCTATATTTTTCTTTTTGCCATACACTACGAAACCATGGCTTTCTTTGTCTCACAATCATCGTTCATCCATTTTTGTGTATTAAGAATTGTGATCCTAGTTGTTCAAACATTTTGAAGGCCAAGCAGGATTTTTCCAGAAGTGTTTACTTTGATAAAATAAAAGTGTATTTGCAAATAAAGATTTTCTATTAATACAACTCATATTAAGCGAACAAGACTAGTAGTAAAACTGCTAAGCCAACTGAAGACATACTCTAGTATTGGGTGACATGAATTTTGTATAATCTCTAACGTGAATCACTTTCCTGAATTGTAAATCCCTGTATCTTATCTTTGCAGACGGTTTGCTTAGTCTCTCTCATCTGGATGTATCGCTATGAGCCATTGCTGGTCCTGAATGAAGACTGGTTTTGGCCGCTGTCATGGTTCATTGCTTTCCCCAGTGGTGTGCCTGGTGCTATTGGGATTACATGCTGGATTCTGATCTGTAACAATGTACTAAAGAGAGGACAGATGATGATCAATGCTGTGTGGATGCCATCAAAGCAAGAGACATGATGAGAGATGTAGGTTAGTTTAATTATAGTGTTGAATAGATCATACAAGCTTAAAGATGTGTTGCTGTGTGAATTTTTCATAATAAAAGTCAGTTAAGACACTTTTTTGGCAACAGAAGACTTTGAATTTCTCTTTCAGTATGAACCATGTGCACACAGCCTTTTAATTGAGATGAATTTTTTTTGCCAAATGTATTTATTTGAAGTAATGTATATGTGTAAATAAGGTAAGTTGTTTTCTTCGTGCGGGATTGCATGTCACACTTAAATATTTAAAAATGTTTTTATAGTGATACGGAAAGAATTGATTTTGGTGAATTTCAAGAATTAAGAAGTCTGTGTTGCCGTTACCTGCCAAGGTAACTGGAAAGATACAGACAATTTGCTCAAAAGAGGGAGAGTCCCAGATCTGAGTTGTCGTTTTGGCTAAATAGTGAATATTTACAGATCGGCTATAAATAAATTCTTGGCAACTGGTGAGAAACAATGTATGTAGCACTGTAAAAGTTACAGGACAAATTGTCAGGTGGAACTTTAAGAAGGTATACATGTATTTTCATTTGAACATACTGAGCCTTGGCAACTTTCAATTTGGCCAGTGAGTCATTTTCTTAAATGTTACACTTGTTTTTGTAGTTATTGATGGAAAACTTACCTAAATATTCCAGCTTACTCTCTTTGCATTCTGAGCCATTTTCATTCAACGACAAAATCACGGTGGCCTTGCCCCAGTTATCTGCTCTCTTGAGACCAACACTTAAAAGGTGTATGAAATGAATCCGTTAATGCCACCAGAGGGCGCGGTTCACTAGAATGTCCTTTTCTTCTTCTTAGTGAATTCTTTCATTACCGGAGAGAGATTCTGCTTGGATCAAAACGTCAGGGCTTCCATATTTCTGATTATGACAAGTGGTGAGAAAATGTAAATATAACATACACTGCAGAACAAATTAGTTATACAGAACTCCATCACAAGTTCTGAGGAAGTTACTGCTATTGATTGAGAGATGACCTGAGATTTGTTCGCGTTTATAAAAATGTCCGATTTACAGAGCCACCTACATGTAGCCAGTCTACAAAAGAGTGTCTTGTAATCCTGGGCTTCTTACGTGTACCTCTATCTCTTCATGGTTGATTGGGGCGATATGTGTTTGGTGTACGTGTAAATTATTAAATCGGAGGTATTCATTGGGGTGAAGCAACGCGACAGTCATGATGCGCATGACATTATGCTCATTATGTATGTACGCTGTAGGCCTAATGACATCGGCATAATAATTGGCGTTGTGTTTTTTGAAGACATGAATGAGCATAAAATGCAGTTGTGTCATTGTCGATAAAATATACATCCAAGTATGTAGTCAGGAGGAGGTAATGTTTGCTATGGCAACAAAAAAATGTTTGCGGGCAGTACATGAAATTCCATTTGAAGCCCATCTTTATGTAATGTTACCATATCATGTATTTGATTTTACATTTAGGCGTGTAAATCGTTCGACGCTGTCGGTTATAACTTTGCTTTCCCCACACAAGGATATGACGGAATTTTTTTAAACCTTTACGGCGCTGCCCTTTAAATCAATATTCTCATTCAAATCTCGTTGTGAGATCACGTGCTTCCCGGGATTTCAACTCTAATTTGAGAGCGTATTCTCCACCGTTCGATTCAAGCCCGACCCAGAGAAGGGAAATCGAGAGAGAAAGAAAAAGAAGGGGAACGAAGAAGACTAGAGATCGATACTCGCTGTTCCGGATATCCGTTTACCGGTGCCGCCAACGAGTCAACATTGACACCGGATGGCGCTGCCTTGGCCAAGTGCGGGGCAACAGGGACCGTGCTCTATCCAGCCGCGCAGTCCCAAGCCCATTAAGTCTTCTCCGCCCGCTCTTTGCGAGTGCTGAAGTTCCGCACTGGAAATTGAATATTAAACACACTTCCGTGTTCACTGACCTAGTATTTTAACATAATGTGGGATTTACACTCGTCACTTTGAGTCCATTCGTAGCGAACAGATATTTACAGTGTGAAGTTCATCATTGAAGCGCGGCCACAAGGCATTTTTTTTTCATTTGGAAGGTAAATTAAATTTGGAAAGTGAACAGAGTGGATTGGTCATAACGTGTCATTTTCGTTTGGATGTAAGACATTAGTATCTCAGCCTTGTTGCCCTGTAACCAACTTGCACAGGATTTCCGCGGAGGTTGGACTGGCCGTTTCATATCTCGTGAAGTCATGCGATGGGACCCCCACCCCCAAGAAAATGATTCGCATTTAATTGTTGACGTCAATAGTGTCGAAAATGTAACAACTTCACTTGCTAAAAGTAGTACAACACGTTAATTATAGAATACAAATTAGACTCTTACCTCATGGATATCCAACTGTGTCACAGCTCACCCCTGCGAGTAAGTCGGCTGAGGGCGTGTATAGTTTTAGGCATGCGATGTGCTTTGTCTTAGCCAGGGACGTTCGATATGACCCTTCTTTTGTAAAAATGAATTGGAACATGGTTGTTGTGCCTTTGACTCTATGTGAACTGGTCAATTCTTCAGTGCTACTTTGTAAATGGTTTTTCTAGTATAGTCTTCGTGATTACGAGATGTAAATATTTAAATTAGTGAACGTACTCATTGAAGTTGTTTGGGATAGCTTTCCAGCTGTAAGAGCAAATGCACCAATGTTATGATGTGGCGTTAGTAGTGATTCTGTTTTCAAATTTGACCAGATTTCACGCGGCTGGAATTTTTAGACCTGCACTAAGTTTTCATTTTGTCCAAAAACTGAAAGTATGAAAATCATTTTTTCTCATTTTAATCTTGTTTCTCAGAATGAATACTGTTTCATGTATGAACTATTAAATAGAATGCTTACTTGAGAAACAACTGCGCTTAAATCTGAATTCTTGCAGACGATTAATTTCATTCTGGAAAGAGAAATTCCTCGCTGTCACTCTTGTTACAGCGCCCTCTTGTGATATGGCTTTCGTAAGATTAATGCTTATAACCATTCTTTTTACGATAACAGTTAAAGAAATTCTTAAATATTATGATAAGGAGCGCTGTTACTGTCGGTATCAAGGTTACGAAACGTGTCTTTAACGGAAGATATAACTAAAGTTGCATTGGACAAAATTTTGTACATGAACATGTAAGAGCCGCTGCTTTTGTTTGGAAGTTAATTTCCCAACAAACTTAAAGTTACAATAAAATTTAAGCGAAATTAGAGGCAAGGCACATGTGTTGTTTTTGGCAATAATAAGAAGTCGGCAATGAGTTGTGTTCCCACCATATGCAAAGTACTTTTGATGTTTGTGAGCACCGTCTTCTCAGTTTCTAATTCTCCTGTTCATCGGCTTGTTAATGAATGTCCCTGTCACTGTCAATTCAGGTTGTCTTGGTTTGATCGATTCTGTGGTTTCATTATCCTTCACACGGCTGTTTTTGGAAACACCCTCTAGAAATGTGCCCCCAAATAGGATGCGTCGAACTTGAGAGGGTACACGGACTTGTTTTTTGGACATTGAGTTGGAATACATAATTTTACACTATGCAATGCAAGTGTCCGCAATTCTTATGATCTGGTGGATCATGGTACGTGATAATCGATGTTAAATAAGGTTCAAAAGAGAGTCTGGACGCTTTGACAGCGAGCGTTAAATGATTATGCGTACCAGTAGTTCTTATGACCATGAACGATAAGAAATTTATTTAGACAAGGATAGAAAAGTCCTTCACGAGTTCTTGATTTATAAGATTTGCTTTTGCAACACCAGTTCAGTGATCTTTGTCAGAAACTATTTCCTTGCGGTGGTATTGGCATGCGATTCAGGTAAATAATGCTTGTATCCCCAGGTGACAGAGCAGTAACCCGCCGACTTTTACGCAACCTCCCCATAAATACCAGAGGCTTAGTTAGTTATTCAGCCCCAGAAATGCGCGTATTTCTCCGTTGGCCATGGGGGAAATCCTGTCAGAACACGGCATTGTGATCGACGTTCGCATGCCTCTCACGTCCTAGGCTCATTTTTATTAAAGAAATCACTGTGTGTTCTCATATTTTCGTCTTTTTTATATCCATGTTTGTGAACGTGCTGCATATTGGACAATGAAAGTGCTTTCAGGTTACAAAGCTAGCGGGGGTTCGATTCAATTTGAGCTGACACGATAGAGTGGGTCGCGTTTGTTCAGTACGGTCTCAGTGGGGTGACTGCAAGCGCACAAGCTTATAATGCCTGGTAATAATGTCGATGCTGGATGTACGGTACGAACAATCTACCTTCAACGCTATCCTAACACGTTTTCCTCTTCCTGAAATGGACATCTAATGTGCAGCCCTGTACTTTGAAGTCTATGTAAAATTGCTTTCTAATTCCATTTGTGTATCTTCATGATGGATGAAAGTAGAAGTTCATCATCTTTGAGATTGCTTTCTGAACTTAACAACAGATGCCGCTGGATCATGAAGCACTAGTAATATTTATAATTTGCTGGGATCTCTTCAGTGGTGAATTTTTAAACATTTTGGTCACGGAAGAAGAAAACTTAGCATTTACCACTACTTCGAAAATGCTTTGGAATTTGGCACTCTGTTGCGGATTGGTTTCTTCTTTGGTAAACACTACCATCAGAAACCGATATTGAACATCTCACAGGAGTTTGTTATTTGCATGTTTTAGCAAATGTTGTGCAACAATACCAAATTCCTTATGAGGTGTCTTCAAAGTATGGAGCTGAGTACAGGTGTTTGTACGTGTCCAGGAGGTTGGTGCAGTTTTACACGCTTCACTTAAAACATCTTGAAAGCAAATTCATCAGATGGGAAATGAACATTTTCCACAGAAGTTTCAAGTTTTTTGACATTGAATATGCACAGAATTCACCATGAGAAACTATTTCCTGAAAACCTTTCAACAACGTGCGATGCATGGAATTCGTGACTGGGTGAATATAACCCTACGAATGCTGTAGACGTGGACGCCCAATAGAAGTCACTCCACGTGCGACCGACAACATCTCAACCTATAACGACACAGATAGGCGGTTGCAGGTGTTCACGCAGTGTGTTCCGCTCAGCTTGCTTGATCAGCCACACCGCCTAGTTGCTATTATGACCAATACCCACCTGCCGATGATCTTTATTTTTCTACTTCGATTGAGTCATATTACCAAGAATACTCAACTGCGTGGAATCAAGACGGTTGTAATTCGGTTTTTAAACAGAGATTGAGAACATAGTTTTCTGGCAATTTAACATGTCTCTGTACACAAGTCGAGGACTGTTTTCCTTTTGAAGTCTTTAGAAACTACTCCTCAATCAATTTCTTTTCTAACGAAGATTGAGACGGTCTTAATGGAAGATTTTGTGGCGTGTAATGTATGACTTTTGTTAACAGCAACCCGGTCGCTTTAGCTGAAGTGACCGACTGCTCTACATTCAGTAGTGGTACTTCACTGTGCGCCAGAAATACTGGTGTGCCTCTCAGTGTCACTTAATTAACATTAGAGTCGGATGCTGGCTGTCGGATGCATTCTTCAAGGTGTCTCATCGTACCATCCTGCCTCCTCATTCTCATGTCGTGAAGCTAGCCACCTGTGTCATCTTTGGGACAGCGGGTGTGGAACAGTAGGGTTTTTGCGAAGATGCCGCCTCAGAAAGACCGTATCGTGAACTTCATTGTTGGCCCCACCCAAGGGGGCCAGAACCATCTGGGGGAGGATGGTGAGGTGCATATGACTGGGGTACGTATTTACACCCCAAAGACCAGCTGTAATCGGCTTACCCGAATCAAGACCATCGCCGTCATTGCTGTGTGCCTTGTAATGGTCCTGACTGCTTGTCTGCTGGTCTCACTAATCGGTCGGCAGAACAATCCTTGTGTTGGTCCTGGGTCTAGATCAAGCGGCAATCAGACTAATACCGATGAGGTATGGGTAACTCCAAAACCTGCGATGACGGGCCTTGAACTGACTACACCAAGTGATGGCAATGTACCCATCAGTAATCCCCTCTGGCAAACATTCCGCCTTCCCACTGCACTAAAACCACTTCATTACGAGTTGGAATTACGCACTGACATTTCGGCGAACACCTTTGCGGGGGCGTTGGCGATACACTTCCTCTGTCACAGTCCGACTCGCTTCATTTTGTTACACAGTTCTGGACTGAACATTGTCTCGATTGAGCTCGATGAAGCTACCTCGGCCCCTGACGGGGAAACTAGAGAGGGCTCGGCACCCAAACTGACGGGCGATCCTGAGTTTTACACTCCCTTTCATTTTATGACACTCACTGTGGATGAACAACTACAGAAGGGCCAAATTTACATCCTCAGAATAAAATATTACTCTGATTTCAGCAACAATCTTGGAGGCCTCTACGTCAGCGAGTATAAAACCAAGCAGGGGAAAGCAAAGTAAGTGTCTGTAGCGATTAGGTAGACTTTCTTTCACATTATTATTTCCAGAAAATGATGACCATTATGAACATGTTTTGACTGTTTGGACAGTGAATATTTTCATTATAAAATTAGGCTCTTTTTAAAAACCCACTCCTATTTTGAATGCCTTATCTATCTTACTGCGCCACGTTTCCCAAGTTTGATAGGATCCCTAGATTTCGGCTTTATTTAATCTTGAAATCCCCCGGGCCTTCATGAAAGGTCCTGTTAACAACGTCCCATGCAATATCGTGGCCTTTAAAACTCCAGGTTTACACCTTTAATTCCCACAGCTGCGCACCATCTTTTGTTGATAGTTATAGAAAAACCCAAAAGAAATTTCAAGAAAAGTGTACCAATGTCTGTGGCCTGATTTAGTTAATGAGAAGCACCGACATGTTCTGAGAAATGGCTAATTAAAAAATCATTGCCAGCAACCATTCTAGGGAGCTTTTTGTCAGTGTCGCTCAATTTACAACCTAGCTTTTATCAATCGATACGGTGAATCTGGATCGCAAAAACACCCATAACATGCAATGTACATGCTTTTGGTGAGAGGCTTTCGACTATTTTACTTGTGTTCCTTTTCACTCGGTGCTGTGTTTCTAGAACTTGATGTTTTTATTCGCTGGTGTGTATACAGCTGACTTGCCAACTGGCGCGTTTGTGAGGAGTCAATAAATCTTGTAATCTTAGTGCCCTTTCCTAATGCACCTTTGTTTGGACTATTTGTGTCTTGTACATCTCCATTCGTTCACCCTTTTGACTTTCGTCTTGTTTCTTCAGCAGTACCTTTTCACAGCCATTCTATTTTATTAGATATTACTCATATAGTCTCTAAACCGTTAGAAGTACTTTGGAGATTTCAGCAGGTATTGAGCAAGAAATGAATATGTGAAAATTAAATTTGCTTAAATATAACTTAAAACTTCATAGCTGTTATTTTTCATATTTGTTTCCTTTGTACCACAACCACTGCTGAAAATGCATTCTTTATTCTCTCACGAAAAACACTCATGTGTGCGGTTGGGTCTTGGGCGAAGGTGCATGATGGAAGCTGCTTACAGAGTTTGATGCAAATTCATGGTTTGAGCATAGAAAGAAGAAGTTGGGATCAAGCAGGATCAAGACATTTCTATGTCTCTCAACACTGGACCTAGAGGCCACAAATTCTAGCTGTTCAAGAAGAGGTTGAATGTAAGAAAGTACGTACTCCATAGGCCTACGAGAAAAGTGTAGACTTCCAGAGGTGGTGAACGCGAGACAACCATCCAGTTTAAAGGAAGGTTTGACAGTTATTGGAAAGAAAATGGTTATGGGGCATTAAAAGGCTTAAACCTATAAGCTACACCCAGTGAATGAAAATGAAAGAGATGTCATTTCATTTATCATTTTGTAGAGAGTAGAAAGCTGCGGGAAAGCGTATTTTGCCGTCTTTGAAACCTGGCTTAAGTTAGTCATAGAGCTGGGTTTGTAGCTCTATGAGTTAGTTTAGTACGGCTATCGGTTAAAAAAGAGGGCGGTATTCACTGACAAAACGAGAAAGCGACACGGCCAAACCTAAATAGCGTTTTGGAATTATTTTTCTTCTCGCGTTTCCGATGTGGGTGCTTGTATTTTTTGTACATTTGTCACTAAAATCCAAGGCGCTTGGTTGATAATGTTTTGTAGACATTTCATCAACTACTTTGATGTATGATTGTAATCAGGACAGTGATTCTTGAAACACACTCTTCTAAGACTGCCAAATTTTCTAGTTCCATGAAGGTGCCCAAAGGGATTTCTATAGTCCCTCACGTAGCTATGGCAACAGTGCGGACAACAGCCTGTCATGGTAACCCCAACTCTCCACAATTGTCATGGTGATCAGTTAATCTTTCAGCCGCGCACTTTGGTTCTTTTTTTCGAAATAAAATTCCCCGTGTTGTTGCAAGTTGAAATGTAAATCTCTCAATTTGCCCGAGAACAAAACCTTTCTTCTGCCAGCAAGCCGAGAGAGGACTCTCAAGTTCCGGCCTTCAGATACCCGTGAGTGAAAGAGAATATCGATGTGGGCATCAGGGCTTCTTTCAGACCATTGTTGCTCCTACATCAGAGTGTCTTGCTTCAGAGATGCTCTCCCTGTTTCTTATCACCTTTTGTCCAGGAAGCAAGGGTATCAGTGTCTCGACATATCTCATCTTTTTGTGTCTTTTGTGTGTAGCAAAGATGCCTTTTTCGTGGCGGCATCTTGCAGCAGTGCTTCCGAAGAAACAACGATACGACGGGTTATAGGGAAATACAAGGTGAACGTAACTATGAGTGTGATGGTTCACCATGAAAGAAAACATGGAGTGAACTTCACGTTGGTACTGAAAGTCGTTTGTTGTGAAAAAAATGACTAATACAAACAGCAATGATTTTTATGTCAACTTAAAGGTTCTCGTTCAAGTAATTATTTAGAAATAGTGACATGTCTAAGACAATGTCGGCTTATTGAATGTTCTCAATCTTTCAAGCTTTTTCGTTCAAATAAAATTGGAATACTGATCAATAGCGCTTTCTAATTTTCTTCTTGATCGTGAATGGTATTTAGGAACAAATATTCACAATGGAAAAACTCTGTCAACCTCTTCCAAAGGGAAGGACGTCTGGGCTTTCTGTTAAAGAACGACCTATACCAGTCTGTGTTTTTAGCCTTTATCATGGGAGCAAGGTTAAAGTCAATGTGCCAGGAACCTTTCCACGTCCGTCTTAAACATTTCTTCCAAGGATCAAATAGTCAATTAAAAATTACCACACAAGCTGGAAATTTCGAGTACTGTGTTTATACAAAGGAAAAAGGTAAGAGGAAGAGGGATGACTCAAAGTAAGTTTGTAATTGCTTAATTGACCATAGACTCGAAGATGTTTCTATTAAAAATTTTGATTCCAATCAGAATGACAATGACCTTTACGTGTCTGTAATCAATTTTTTATTTACCTCTAGATGTTCTCCTTTATTTTAGGAAGTACGCTCAGCCTCAAAAAAGGAAGCTTTTAATATTAAAATATTCACTCTGCAGATTTCCGTAGTATATCTATAGTTTATTCCTAAATATTCTACAGATTAGCTGATCAGTTCTTTTACTATCATTTCAGTGTTTAAACTAACGATTGTTGTATTCTCCAATTGTGTGAACTTGTAACATTTTATAGCTGCTGCCGTGACTTAAGCAAAAAGCCGATTCCTTTCTGGTGGTGCACTCTTTGCAAAAATGTCAAATCCATGTAAGACTATCAACGATTAAATACGGAATGGCACATTCATTTCACATCCCAATCTATTTCTAATCAGAAAATAATTGAGTTACCGCCCAAAATCTCCCTCGGGAATGAATGTCTGAGAAGAGTTCTTGAGTTGCTTCCCAATTAAATCCCAGTATTGCTCTCATCCTAGTCTGTAGAGTGCTGGACGCAAATATGCCTTTTCTTGAGGCAGGTCTCGATGGGCCTACTTAAGTCCCTCCACCCGTACTTCATCCCGTGGAATTATCTCTCTGCACTATCCAATCCCTGTGGCCTCCCAAGACCTTTCCGCCCATATTCACTTCTCTTCAAAATCGCAATGCAAGTGTACTTCCCCGGCGTGTGAAAGTTTAGTGGTCTTGCCCCATTCTGTGGGGAGGGGGTGGGTAAGTGGTCACTATCGGTGAGGAACAATTTGAAATTACCAAGTGTATTCAATGCAATGGTTGTTGATTGGGAGGTAAAACCTAACATTGCTGTATGCATGCACCTGATGCGATACGATTCCTGTGATTGTATCTTTACTTTCAACCAACTGGAAGTTTTGTTTGCCTAAGCAAGTCAAAGAGGTTTCCTGGATCAAGTGGTTCGGTAAAATACAAACATCTACACTGCATTAATTGTGACCGGTAATGGCACTGGGCGATGTAGTTTTAAGTCGCACGTAGTGCTTAATTGTTGACTAACGTAACAACCGTAGAAAGCGGAAATTCGGACCCGGTCAACGCCATTTATGTGGGAAGTGATGGCGTGACAAATGTATATTTAATAGCTACGTCTTCAGTTATTATTCAAACGCTTTGCAGGAAACTGTTTACTTTAAAGTTTGTTGTCATGGTAACAATTTAGGATGTATCGACTGAGCATCCACTGGACTTTGAAGCAAATTTGTTAACCTGTAAAATGCTTGTCTAACTATTGTACACATCATTCTTTGAATTCGTTGACATTTGGAAAGTTTATTGGTTTCGTTGTTAATTGGAAGAGGGCTCTGTTCCGACAGTGCTTTTACTGCTGCCAGTGTGTCTTACAGTTCTCCAAATTATAGTCCCCCAAAGTAGGTGTTATCTTGAGGTTTAGGAATGGGTTTCTGCCGGAAAGTCAGAGAGCAGAAAGCATTTGGGGAACGACTTCGTCATCAGTTGTCATAGCAATCTAATAAAGATGTCCCACTAGATGCTTATCCTTCCTGTTGAGATCCTGAGGCAGTTTCTCTGTAGCTTCAGAAACCCATTAAATCGTGATCTTGGGAATTTTTGTTCAGACTCTTTGTACTCGTCTTAAGGATAAAGACTCAGAGCTGTTTTCAAACGGTTTTCAAACGTCATACTCCTTTACATTTAGATATACACATGCACTAAGTTAAACGAGGAATGGTCGACAAGAAAATTTTCCGACCGAAAATCAACATTAACTATTTCCTTGAACTTTTTAATTAGTTTTAATCTCAAAATAGAAGTGATGAATTAATGATGAATGGGTTCGTGAATTACCATTTCTGTCATCTCGGCCTTTCTGGGCTTGTTTATGAAATGCACTATATACTTTTTGTGAAATTATCAAAGAACAGCTGGTTTCTTTTGTGTGTGAAAATCCCGCGTACATTTGCCACTCACCTTGTCCGCTGCCGGAGTCGAAGTAGTTGCTGAGACTCAAAGACGTTTTGCTGTGAGAAACAAGGCTACGCGTCATATCCCACGAACTCGGCTATGTTGAAAGAGATAACAAAGACCTCTAGCTTAACGCAAACGATTAGTGGTTCAAAACCGAGTAATGGGGAGAATTTGTTAATTCTGATTTCTATTTACATAATTTACCGAAGTTTGAGAACCAAACTTTCCTTTAATGTTCCTAACCAGACACTGATAACATGTAGTTCGACTGCATGAGTTTTGGGCGTGTCGAATGCTACGAAATGCATGTATATGTTGACTCTGAATTAAAGATGATTCATGTAGTTGAGTTGTAGCAATGATTCCAGTAGCTGTGATTGCGGAATATTTCTGTCGGTTATTCACATGCATATCTGAGGGTAAATAGGCCTGCGTCTTTCTGCAAGAGGGTACACGTTAATTTAACAAGTGAAGGAAATGTCCTGCTGGCGAAGCACTAAATTGCGATTGAGTCATTCAGATGTCGGGGAAAATATCAAATATCCTGCAGGACTTTTAAATCATTAAATTCCAAGAACTGTCGATACTGACATCTCGTTGACCGGCGAAATTGAGAGTTGTTCGAGGAAAACTGGGACCTTTTTTCTGAATCGAGGAGCTGTGGTTTTCATTTTTCTTTCACGTTGTACCTGCAGTTTTGAGTTGCGGTTGATTGTGGGCCTGTGGATGTTTTAATGATGAAGACAATGGGACAGCGAAGGCGATGTTTGCTTGCGGTTGTCGGGGGTTTTTTGCTTTATTTATTTATTAATTTTTTGCTTTCTCACAAGCAGTCTCTCTGTTTCTTTGTTTCCTGATCTAACTGTTCCTAACAGGACGAAAGTAGTGCAAACATAACGAATCATCTTTTTCAGAGAGTGAGCATAGGCAGATGTTGGCCTATACATAAATTAAAATTTAAAGCTTGGGCGGGGGATGGGAGCCTGAATGTCGAAGGAAAGTGCGCCCTCATGCATAGCCTGCCCTAAAATTACGTCTATGGAACTAGTTGCTCAAACTTCAGACAGAATATGTTGTATCCAGCTCCTTTCGAGAGAAAATTTCACTTTCACCCTTCAAGGCGGGTGCGAAGAATTTTTTTACCAAGCAATAACAAACAATAGATTTGTACAGAACTGATTTGTCGAATAATATTAACCTTCGTCCAAGAGCCAGGATTAACTTTTCATTCCTGTCTTCCAGCTATGGACATGTTTTGACAGCTGACCAAGTGTGGCATTACTGCTTTCCAATGTCCCAGTAATTCGCCGATTAGACATTTTACCTCGTATTTGCTTGAAACATTGAATACTGACTTTTGTTGATCAATGCCCAGGGGTACCGTAAAAGGATTAACACTTGTTATTTTGATGTTAATCTCTACCACGGGGTTTAAGGTGAATACTTACAACAAAGGCAATTTCGCAGAGCACTAGATTGAAATATAAATCAAACAGTTGCATCTGAGGCCAGTGTTTTAGGTCTTGAAAATTGCGTTTTATTAATAACATTCTTCAACAAATGTTCCGAGAATATCACTGTAAACAAAGACCACAAAGCCAACATTTAAGAGTACCGATCTACATGTTGACAAGAGAAGTTGGAGAGTACAACTGATTCAAAATTGCAGTGCGTTTTCGATTTGAGGTGGAACATACCTCCGTCCCCATTTCCTTTAACTGCAGTAACACAAAGGAAACTTCTACAGCTTCATTGGACACGACATTTTGACCCTATTAATTTACACCACTGAAGGGGGTGTTTCTGAATCAAAATTGGGCAGGTGACGGCAAGAAAGAATCCGACATTACAGGTGAAGGCTGGAATTTGTAGAGACTCCGAAGGGGTTGTGGCTGGCCCGAGTTATGTTGATATCAAAACTATACACGCAGCGAAATAATAGCCCATGCATATTTCACGTAGCACCCCCTACTGTGGGCATCGTGTTTTTTATTACACAACTGTCTGGGGATATATCGCATACTTTCCTGTGGAAAAAGTTTTATTGCCAGTCTTGATATGAGACTAGTCTTGACGCCTCGTGGAAGCTCCCCTGTTGACAAGTCGAATTTCTCTCCGAAAGAACATCTTCCAGAGCCTCGATTATAGCCTTTATTCGAGTTTAGTCGATCCAGCGTGTAGCGTAAAAAAAATTGCCTGCGGGCATAAGCGCCTTGCCTTCACCCAAATCAGCGGAGTAGAAGTGACACTCGTAAAATATTAGGTGCGTCTTGGGAAAGCTTCTTACCAACTTGAAGAATGTGGACGAAATTCGGTATTTTTAGATTTGTGTTTGAGGATTTATTGGTTTGAGAACGCGTTGTTTTCCTAATGTAAGTGACCATTTAATCGAAGTGGTGATGCTGTCTCTGTCATCAGTGAGAGATTTCCACTTGACCTGTTTGATTTATTGAAACATTGAGTGAGTGATTTAGCTTTTGAAATGCCTGATCTTGATGGGTGTAATTCCTCAAAACTAAAACCCTCTTTACTGAAGCTTTGTAGCATTATTTCAAGTTAAGTACTTGCTTTATTGTTTTACGGCAACAGTGACGTTGAATCCCTTTCGTAGCGTTTACCTCAATAATTATATAGCGTCCTTGAGTAATCAACAGCAGAATTTCAATTTTACTGGCCGTATTTGTGTCTCCGTTCCTCATTTTCTTGTCAGCAAAACCACAATGCGAGAGATTTTGGAAGCCTACGGGTAGGGAGCCTTTTCAAACATTTTGGTGACAGTTACTTGAGTTGTGAAAACGTTATGTTATAAGTGTGACTGCTTCTCACTGTTGCTAGCGAGCTACATTGTCTAGGTCGCTTTTTAGAAATCCTTGGTGTCATTAGTGCCTACCAGAAATAAATAATAATTATAAGCAATTGTTTTAAATTGAAACTAAGTGTCATAAAACTGGGGTAATCATCATACCATAGAATTTTCAGTGGTGCTGTATTTTCTTTGCCGAAATACTGGTTATTCCACAGTCCAGTTACTTTGAGCTGCGAAGACCTTTCGATCAGAAACGCACTGTACATACCGAGAATTTCTTAACGATTCTGATCCATAAATCAATTTCTTTATGTATGGTATAGTTCCAGAAATATATGAATAATTTAAGTGATGCTTTTGAACTCTGGTTTTCCCCAGGTACATTGTTGCGTCGTTTCTGTCTCCCAACGGTGCCAGGCACGTTTTCCCGTGTTTTGACGAGCCGGCCTTCAAAGCTAACTATACCATTACCATCGTACACCCAGATGGGTACCAAGCTTTGTCTAATATGCCTGAACTACGGCGTGAAGCCAGGGAAGAAGGCTGGAATGCTACCTACTTTCAAACAACTCCTAAGATGTCGACCTATCTAGTGGCGTTCGTCGTATGTGATTTTTGGCGAAAGAGTCGCACTGTCGACAATACAGTGGTACGACCTTTAGTGTCATATTCTTGTTTTCCTCGATAAAAACTTGAAAATAATTAGGAATTTACCACTGTAAGAACTTGGTTAATAATAACCACCTCTTTTAGTAATTTTACAAATTGTTTTATTGGACTCGCACTATAACAAGTCAAAGTCAGTTGATTGCCATTGGCAGTCACAGTTGAAAGTGCATTTTGTTAAGTAATTTGTAGTGTTATCTTACATTGAATTTAACCTGTCAACAGTTCAGCGTTTGGGCAAGAGAAGAGGTTTTCAACGACACAGCTTTTGCCCTGGAGTATGGTACACAAGCATTTCGATTTCTGGAAGCATACAGTGGTTTGGAGTATCCGTTACCGAAAATGGGTAAGTTGATCAGCTTTTTCCTAGACTTAATGATTATCAAAAAGAGGGAAACACACATATATATATAATACAGAAACGTTTCTTTGCATGGCTCTTCGAGGCCTCTAATTCCAGTCAAAAGTTTCCAACAGTTTCAAATGTCAATTGCCTTCAGTGAAACGTACTTCTGATCATAGATAATAATGTTTAATGTTTTTAAAGTTTTTGTTCTCATTGCTCTCTAAGAGAAGGTCTAAGTGCTCAGCTGTGATAATATTATTGAATAGATTTGATTGCTTTACCGGAGACCATATCAGGCGGAATGGAGAACTGGGGATTGTTGATCTTCCGGGAGTCTTACATGCTGCTTAACCCAGATGAAACACCCAGTAAAAAGATACAAGAGGTTGCCACAGTCATTGCTCATGAAATTGCACACCAGGTAAACACGTAAGACAATTTTGCATACGTTGATGCTGAACATGTAACTTGCTTCTCATTTTGTCAAGATTCAAATATCAAAGTTACAATATCCTGATCCTCTCCCTCGGTATTTCACTCATTCAATCATGTACATTTCACTGATGTTATCTGTTTTCCCCTTTCAGTGGTACAGCAACTTGGTAACTCAAGAATACTGGGGCGAACTTTGGTTGAAGGAAAGCTTTGCCAATCTTCTAGCTCATCTTGCTCTGGACCACATTTACCCAAATCAGAAAATGGTAAGCAACTGGCTTGGGAGGAAGTTTCGTCTGCGCGTCATATTTGAATGTGATGCATAATATGCGCAATATGGCTTGCTGATCCTGCTCCTGGACGCTAGTGATCCTGCTTGATCGTTATAAGGGATAGAGTTTAGCTTATATAATAAAAGTATAGGCAGTTGTTCTCACCCCCTTCCAATGACTGTTAGTTTTGGATCATTTAATTAACCACCTGCTTTCTGCTAGATGGACGAATTAAGTTTGGCGGGTGAAGAGTTCCTGCGAGTCATGGAGTTAGACGCGCAACCAACATCGCATGCCGTACAGCCGAACATCGATGACATCAGTGCTATTCTCAACAACTTTGACCTCACAAGTTATTACAAGGTAGTTCTGTTCAAAGTACAAATTGAATTCACGGGTTGAAAAATGAAAACCTAAAAGTGGCAATGAGATTTTCAGAGCCTTTTTCAAGTCTATCTTAACAGTCTCTGACTTGCCTTCAGATGAGATTACCCGGACTTGGAAGGTGTTAACCTGTGACTGACTCCACTGGAGCACTAAATTATGCCGACCCTTCTGTTGTTTGCCAATTCATTTTGTGATTCAATGTTTTGAGGAATCAGATATCTCGTATAACACTGCAAATTCGTGTTATTTTGCCTTTCCAGAGTGAAGCAATCGTTCGTATGTTGCGATATGTTCTGGGACAAGACTTGTTTCAAAGTGGACTAACAGTAAGTGAATTTTGGAAGATCTCCGAAGACAAAATCAACCTTTAACGTGACGCAAATAAATTTTGTAAACGAACACGGGAAGAAAATGTTAAAAGAGAAACCTAAGACATTTTTTTATAAGACTCTGCTTCCCTTATAACTGTAAAGTATTTCCAACTTTTTATCCTTTTGTTTTCTGTTTTCACCTTCGTATTGCTGTTGACACTGAGTTATCTATTCTTTTCCAACAGAAATTTCTTCAAAAGAGAGCTTATGGTAATGTGAAAGCAACGGATTTATGGGACGCATTATCCGTTGTAAGTTACACTTCGTGTTAGAAATGGACGGTCAGTTGTTCATGCATGATTATATTTATATTATATCTTAATAATTATTATATTTTATCTTAAATACCTCATGGATGTAGAAAATATGGCGCTTTTATTGTAACGTTTATTGACGAAAAGTTTCCTACCCCGAGTCCAACTTTTTTTCAACAGACTCTAAATCATACTGATGCGAGTTTCGACCTTAATATCACCGCCTTCATGAATCCGTGGATTATGCAGATGGGCTATCCAGTCATCACGCTGACACGTGACTATCAAACGAGAATCGTCCAGATTAACCAGGCACCATTTTTCTTGCAACCAGTCACCACTGAGTGTCTGCCCCCATCTCCTTACGGGTAAGTCTGTCTTGTACTTGCGGAAAAATAAAGCAAGTAAATGCTTAAATACTTCTCTTTATTTTCCCAAACTTCACTGAATAAACTAGACATGCATTTACATTTGTCATTTGTCATGGTGCATAATATGAAATTAGAAATGGTTTAATTTTTTTCTGTTAGGTATCAATGGCAAATACCGATAATGTATTCCTACGAAGACCAAATCACCCAACCAAAGATGTTCATACTTGCTGAAGAATCGGGTACGTTAACATAAATTGGTAACTCAAGATTCAAAATGCTTGCTACGTGACAGTTTAACACGTGAGATTTGGGCGTGATTTTGCATCGTGTTGTCCATATTTGACAAAGTAATCAAGAAATTGAACACTTCTGAATCTTTTCTCTTGTAAATTTCGAAATGCTTGAATTAAAAACTTTTAACAAAATAGTCCGTTGTGATTGACTTTTTCCCCTCTTTAGCCTCTTTAAGTCGATCAGATATTGGACCAGACCAATGGATTGTGGCGAACAGTAAACGAACTGGATTCTTTAGAACGAATTACGATGAAACGAACTGGAACATGATCATAAAACAGCTTCTTGAAAATCATGAGGTACGCTTTAGTTTGAAATTTCGAAAACGTATGGCTGGTTGTTCCCATCTTATCATTGGTCGTACTGTCGTCCTCCTATGTTAAATACCCGATGTAGATATTGTAGTCTATAGGAGGTTTTTTTTCTCATACTGTCGTTCTGTGGCATTTTTGTGATTTTTCCTGCTCATAATTTGCAGTCTTCTTATAAAATACTGCTGCTTAATTAATGAAGAGCTTTCCCCGGAAATTCCTTTTCTGCGTGCTAAAATAAGGCCACGCCTTCTTGATTAAGTTGATTGTGATAATGTAGTCTTTTGCAGTTTTTTTTCTGGCCACGTGTATTTTTCAAAGACTTGAGACAAATATTTCAAATAAGTAACTGCAAGTCTATTCTGAAGGCCACAAACGAAATGATTTCACGTCTGATACCCAAATATTTTTTCAATCAGATATTTTTCCATCAACAATTCAGCGTTCAGACAATGACCAGGCATTACCGGGCATACTTTCGCAGGTAATCAGTGCAGCGGACCGAGCAATGCTGATAGATGACGCATTCCACCTGGCGACCGCTGGTCGTCTTAGTATCACTGTTGCACTGAACCTTACCAGGTACCTGACTAAGGAACGAGAATACGTACCTTGGAAAGTTACCTTAGAAATCCTTGGTTACGTCTCACGAATGCTGAGCTTCACATCTGCGTTTGGAAATCTGAAGGTATTTTCAAGATATTGTGTGTTCTAAAATGTATGTTACTTTTGCATTATTTTGTTAGAAAGCGTGCGTGAATTCTAAATCATCTCATGCAGTGGCGTCGTACGAGGAATTTTACCATTGTCGTGTTTCCAAATAAGGTCGTTTTTTCGGATATGTTTGAGGATCATTTTAACCCCCTTCCCAAAACTCCAGTCTCAGTAACGCACAATGCATGTGTTATAGTTAAACTGCTTGTTATTCCGAAAGATTTTGTATTCATTATTGTTTGTATTTGTAGAAGTATATTTTACAACAGCTACTGCCTGTTTACAAGGAGATCGGCTGGAATGAAACCAACTCTCACCAAGGAAGGTACTGTCTTGAGTAAAAGGTTCAAAGAGTAAGAATTTACTGAATCAAAGACGAAGCAAGATTCAGTACAAAATGTATTTATTGACTTGACTACTGAATGAGTCCGATTGTATAAGGGGAAGTTATTGAGAGCAGTAGTGAATGTTTGGATGGGGTGATGGTTGACAATCGACCTTCTTCTTGAAGCTCAGACTTACTGTCTCGTTTTATCTTTTCCATCAAAGATTATTACAGATGGAGGTTCTTGAAGCACTTTGTTTCTATGGTAACGAGGACTGTGCTTCCATTGCCAAAAATCTTTTCCTGAAACACCTCCAACAAGGGACCAAGTAAGTGATTTCAAAACGAAGTATTTTAAAGAAACGAGTCTTCAAAAAAAAAAGAAAACTTAAGCAGGGAGACGCAATGTTACACGAATCCTGTAAGACTGAGAATGATACTGTGTTGATGCAGTTCCAGACTACCCTTTAACAATGCCCTTGCCCGTGTTCGGGAAGCAAGACCTGAAGTTAATTAACGTAAAAGTAGATTTAGATTATGGCTTTATCCTCTTTTAAGCATAGTGTACTTACTGTACTATGAAATAAGGTCTTATTGTCAATAGTGCACTGCAGAATACGTAGACACCATACTCTAAGAATCCATAATTCTCATAAAAACCGAACGAATTTAAATTTTCAATAGCCACCTTTTGGCTGTTTGGATTGAAGTAACACCATGTATACTATAGATTTTTAAAAGCAATTTACTCTTTCTCTGTAGAGTACCACCAAACTTTAGGAATTTTGTGTACTTGATGGGAGTGGCTAATGGTGATGACACGACGAGAGACTATGCATGGCAACAATATCGGAAAGGTTTGCCTGGAGAAAGACAACAGTGGTTAAGGGCTCTGGCTGCAACCAGTGAGCCATGGGTACTTAGCAGGTTGGTTATGGGTCAAGGGTCATACAAAAGCTAACACAGCCCTGCAATATTTTTCTCATGATTCTTTTTTATTCAGATATTCTTTCACATGGGTCTTTCTGGACATGATGAAGTTATCATTTTAAATGATTAACTAATTAAATTTGAATGAATTGAACCAGTTCATTTCATATTTCCATGGTTGCACAACTATCATTTTACATAACATTGTTTTCAAAGTATCCTGGTCGTTCGTGTTTCTGAAGACCCACAGTTTTGTTCTGGATTTGTAATTGTTTTATTAATGTGTATTGTTTTTCACGCTGACTGAATTCTCGTTTAAAGAAATGGTTGTTTCAACAGTTTACAGCAACTTTCTTCGTGATTGCTTCGAACTGACTGAGATGCCTCTCTCCTTGAAATCTTTGAACGTGTAAACTGACACCAATTATTAAGAGACTCTTATCAGGTTTAACCTCCGATGCCACAAACACCACCGCTACGTCAATGAATCTCATTTTTCGAGTGTTCCTTGAAATTTCTTCTGTTACAGCTTGCGTTTTCAAGATATTCACTGTTCGACAGGTTGTCTTTACAAGCTTGCACAATTACTTTCTGAAATCATAATAACAAATCTCCTGTAACTAAACTTGACCCCCAAATCCATTGCACAATTAGCAAACCACAAGCCCACAAAGCAGGAACACGTCTATCCTTTATTTCCACAATTGTTATATAGTGTTTCATTTTGGGAGCCTTCTTTAGTATGAACGTCTTTAATTTGTGAATATTTTTGGCCCCCAATAATTGGCTGACAGCCCCCACAGAAATACACCTGCCTCATAATTTCGACCCTTCCATCGGCTTTAATTAAAGAGAAACCTCCACCCCACAAATACAATGCCCAAAAGTATCAGCACGGTAGCGGCCAGAACTGACACAGTTTTCTTGTAGAGTTGGCACTGCTCTTGCACTGTCAGAAATGCCTCCTTAGGAACGAGACTGCTCACCGTGTCAGTAAACTCATACTCCTGGTTCACTTTAACCTGTATCACACGAAGACAGTTCAAATGACACTGAGTAGCCAAAACGGAGAAAGGATTGTTTTTACAATAATTATCAGCTTGGCCCTTACCTGTCTTGACTTGAGCAGAGCAGCCTCTGTGTATTTCAACCTGTCTGCCAAAGCATCGTTTCGTTCCTTCAGCTCTTCACACTTATGCTTCTCATTCTGTAGCCGTGCCGCAAAATGCACTTCCTGTTGTCTGAATTTGGCGTCAAACTTGGCCTTTTGCTCGCTGACTTTATTTTCAAACGTGATCTCCTGGGCTTTAAATGCTGCGTTAAACGTTGCCTCCTGCTGCTTACACTTCTTGTCGAACATCTCGTGTTGCTCCTTGTACTTTGCGTCGAACACCTGCTTCTGCTTGTTATATCGTTCGTCGAAGTTTACCTGTTGATCTTTGAATCTGCTTTCAAATGTTGACTCCTGCTTCTGGTGTTTTTTTTCATACAAATCCTTTTTTTCTTTTATCTGGATGTCAAACAACTTTTGCTGCTCTGAATATTTCGCTTCAAACTTTGCCTCTTGCTCTGCCAACTTTGCTTGATATGTCATCTCCTGGTTCTTGTATTTTCTCTGAAACCTTGCCATGTTTTCTGCGTATCTGCCCTCAAACTCTTCCAATTTTTTCAGGATTTCAGCTCTACTCTTCTCAGCAAGGTGAAGCCTTTTAGCCAGGACTCCATTCGTGTTTTCCTGGAGTTCCATCTTGGCTTCGTTTTCTTTGACCTGGTTGGCGATCTGTTCCCTGACTTGTTTTAGTGAGATGTGATCCTTGAGGAGCTTATCCATATTTTTTGCAACTAGGTTGCTTTTATCTTGCATCTCTTTGACTTGTGCTTTATGCTTGGCGATCAATTCATTCATTTGCTCTTCAAATGCTTTGCTCATCTCCTGTCTTTTCTGAGCGTTATCCTCTCTTTCATGATTCAAAACCTTGTACTGGCTGGTCAAAGCGGTAATTTTTTCTTCTGCTTCATGAAGACGGCGGCGATAGACAGCCAGGATGGAGCTGTTTGTCCTAAAGTAGTCTAGCTTGTCTCTGATGAAGGCAGGAAAACGACCGTGTTTCAGCGTCGTATGAAGGGAACTCACGAGCTTGCTGAAAGAATATTAGGGAAAATATGAAATTTATTTGTCTGTGCTATATCCAAATATTGATAAAAGCTTAGTGGTGCCCGCTTCCTCAGAGCCTACAATTTCCATAATTATCGAGTGTTTTGGGGAAAAGGGCATTGGATTTGCTTAATAAGTAGGCCGTACTAGCTTTGATCTACCACCGCTCCAACGTTCATAAATGATAGCGTCCCCATCTGTGAAGATTTTATATTATGCTCTGAAAAACCATAGAGGAAGGACACAGAACCTGCCACGGAGCATGTCTTAATATAATTAATGAGTTTTCTTCGAAGGCTTAATTAGTTTCTTTGAAGAATAATTATTGTGCAAATGTTGCAAATTAATTCCAACTCTGAGACACAAAAGTAAATGGCCATTAGGGTATGATACGAAAGTATTCAAATATAATCTTTTGTTGTCTTACCTTTCTGCCTCGTCTGAAGTGGATTCCATTTCTTCTTTTGCAGTCTTCAGACTAGAAGACAAATATCCCAGGAGCAAAGTCAAGGAAATTATCATGCTATGAATACTGCCGTTATATGGATTTCTTTTATTGACCCCTTGGCAATCAAATAATTTTTTCCTGTTGAAAATAAATTTCTTTGTGCTCTAAAATAGCGTTCTGGAGGGCCGAGGTACGTCCCGTCTGTTGTAAATCCGCTGGTCGTTTGAGGAATATTCTCCTTTGTTTTGTGCCTGTTCTTTTTCTTGTAAGTTCTGCGTCTGCGTGTTTAAACGCTCTCCACACGACGCGGACGCGCATTTAGGGAGATCTCTAATATAGTACCGAAGTGTGACGTCACTGTGAACCAGAAAGTGGTTCACGCGCTGGTTCTCGCGCTCATGCCTTTAACACAGTAATTGTGTGCGTTACGTATTCACTTCGGTACCCTATAGTGTGCATGCTTTTACAGGCTTCGGCCACGCGCGGTGTTTCGCTTGACCTCAGGTTATCTTTTTTTTTAATTTTCATAGGTACATGGAGCGATCCCTGAACGAAAGTCTGGTGAGGCGCCAAGATACTGTTGAAGTGTTCAAGTTTGCCATAAACAATCCCATAGGGGGATATCTAGCCTGGAACTTCTTCCGCCAACATTGGGATATACTGAAGGAAAGGTGCGCTTATTCTCGAAACGCTGTTTTAACTTCGATACACATTATGATGTTCCTGACCTTGTACAGGAATTATCCCGACAACTTATTTATCTCTCTTAAAGCCATATCTCCCTGTGGGTGCTTACTTAAGTACGACTTTTCGGGGGTCTCCCGCCCCTCGTCAGGTGCGAATGCTTGAGAGGCGGAAGACGCCCGAAAAGTCGTACTTAAGTAAGCACCCACAGGGAGATATGGCTTTAAGAGAGATAAATAAGTTGTCTGTTTTAACTGAGAGTGGGTAAACTTTAATAATTTCTATTAAAGTTTGTTTGCTGTCTCGTAGTTGTTTGTGTTGTCCTTGCTATGTCTTCTGTCTTAAGGGCTGTTTATACAAGCCTCTGCTTATTTCACAGCCCCATGCTCTTTTCTTTTCTCATTTGTACATGGACTTACATGTATCTTATCATAAGCTCTAATGTTCTCTTCTCATTAAGCACAAGTAGGCCTATCTATAAAAGTTATTCTCATCCCCATTGCTAATTTCAATGTACTAAGTTTCTTAAATTTCTGATGTATTTTCTTAAGCTTATTTATTTTGTCAATTTCTATGCACCAACTTCTCTTACTTAATGTAATGTTTTTAAAAGAGTATGGAATAAACGTTTTCTTGAATTGAATTGAGTTGAAAAGTTTATCTAATATATATATTTTCTTGTTGCTTTGATTTTTTTAAACAGATACGCTAAAACTTTGTTCCACATGAATCAAATAATTGATGCCGTCACTCAGTGGTTCAACACAGACTTCCATCTGAAAGAGGTAGGTAGTTAATACGCTTGTCTAGTTTCTACCCTCTTTATGAAAATTTCAAATTAGTGACAGCCCTCCGTAAAATGAATTCATTTAATTGATAATCAGTATTTGTGTGTTATTGAGTAGTGGCTATTATTCCATCGGCCATTTTTTTGCAGTTGCAAGATTTTGTGGCCAGTAAAGAGAACGAGCTGGCAGGAAAGGCGGGTTTGAGTAATTTCCGACAAGCCGAAGAGATGACAGAGGTCAACATCCGCTGGATGAAGAATAATTACAAAAACGTCAAGCAGTGGTTAGAGGAGGCTGTTTCCGGTGGTTAATGCATTGTGGGAACACAACCTTGTTTTTCTGTACGAGAATTTGGATTTGAATTTTTTAGAACGTGACCTTCACCACGTTGTACGATGTTCACAGAAGTATGTCTGTTGGAAATAAAATCCAAACAATAATATTCATTAGGTATATTAATGATTCGTGTTTTAGACATAATGACGGCTAAACAGAGTGTTGTTGCTTCTGGTTATCAAAACAAAATTAGCCCAATGGTTAATAAGACTTACTTCATGTATATAGCTGTTTTTTGTCTCCCAATTCACACTTCATGATTGCATATCAATCGCACCAGCCCACGTTATATTTTGAACAGTTTGAGTTATTTGCTACATGTCATTGTTATGATTGTTCATTTCATTTGAAATTGTTCTTGTTAGCACTGTTTGATCATATCTCCTCTTGCCTGTGGTCTGTGCTTAGAGTGATATTGAAAGGTGATAGTGACCTGGTAATGTCAAATGCATCTTCATTGTCACCGATGTAATGTGTTTGTAATAATTGTTGCATGTGTCCTCAGTTTGGGAACATTATCGCAATTGGAGTCTCGTGGTCCTTTAATCGCAGAGTTAAACGAAATCTAACATTTAATGAAGTCTAAAATTATTGCATTGCATCATTCCCGAACTGTATATAATCGTAACAGGTTTTGTGTAAGATGTAATTAGATTTAGTTTTTTACACTTGACAATCGATAAGAGTAGAATTTTCCTCTCTTTATTGGGAAATTTAGATATGAAAAATTATCACTTTGTTTAACATCAAAATCATATCCGATCAGTATTTCATGAGGTATTTGTATAGCTGTAGGGTTAGTAAAGACCACGATTTGATAATTTTGAAATTTATAAGGCAGGAACACTTTTAAGACCTGGTGAGTGTGATAAAAAAACATTGTTTTTTTTCTTCAGATGCTATTGGTAAGTGATCTTTGCTTGGGTATATTCAGTAGAATCGAGATTTGCTTATTTTTTTCATGAAAAATTCCAAGTTTAGGTACCAGTACCTGGTGGTTCTGGTTGAAGGAAGAAAGCCCCAGTTAAGTTGGCGGTGTGCGTTTTGTCATGTAACGCGGCGGGTGGTACTCGCCAGGCACCCTGTCGACTGATTTATGAGGTTACTCGGACTGGGATTCTTCATTTTTGCAAAAAGACGATAATTGAAACGTTCTGAGATCATGTGGTCTCCTTGAGGGGCATACATGTAGTTAGAAAAAAGGCAAATGCGTTGGGTTTTCGTTGTACAAATTTATGCCTGCTACATGGACGCTTAGTAAGACGTGGGAATGCTCTTCGTTACATGATTGGTCCTTTGCACGGATATGTCGAAAGGAAAAATAAAGAATATGAAATGAGCGATGAAAGATGGTTTAGATCTCAGTTAAAATAAAATACCAGACGTTGAATACTGAAGAGGCAAATGTCGATCTTTACTTTGTTGGGGAGATAAACTGGAGGAGAGAGAGCCAGGTACTTGTTGTTTTTCATTGCGATGTCTGAACAGGAGCAGCGAGAGGTGATATTTGACTGAAATATTGCGACTTTGGATACTGGACAGTGTTCTGTTGATATCACGATGAAGTTTTCCTTTTTAATTTATCGGTGTCATGTGTAGTCATGTTTATCTTTACACTGTGGACGAACGTCTCTGGGAGAATTGTAGTTGACTTGAAAAATTGTAGAAGGTGTGTATAAATGGTTTTAATTATTAATTAAAACACATAATTATTGTTAACATACTTGGAACAAACTTAATGTTGTGTTGACCACGTCATGGAGAAAGTGCAGTCACCCCATTTTCGTGTAAATAGAAATCAAGTTTGAGTATTAGAGTTTTTGTCTACCTCTCTGACTGTTGTATTTCACTCTCATCTCAAATACAAGCCATGGACGTGCGTTTATTTTGGAATTCCAGTAATTTTGGACAGCTGCGGACTGACCAATGTAAACTGGACAATCGACAGCAGAGTGCTCTGTGGTCGACTTTTTACCAATGGTTAGGATGTTCCAAATTACCATGATGGGGGTAACTCTTGCTATCTTGCGCATTTTACCGGCTCAAGCAACACCAAAAAGCAAGAAACAACGAGACTTGGCGTAAAAGACATACGCTATTTTAGTAACCTTCCACTCAACAGAGGTTAGAAGTAGATACCACATTGTGTTACACCAAACATTCTAACGGTGTATTTCGAATTGAGCGATCTAAGAACGTTATGAAAGCAGTAATGCTCCACACTTTCCTGGAAATATTTCTTTCCACACTCAAATGAGAAGTTATTTAGAGGTATATATACAGTGAAAGAAATTAGTTTTGATGATAACAATCGTAATTTTAGTTATTTCTATTGTTTGAGGACCAAATGATTTTTTTTTTCATTTTATGTTGAGAAGTAATGCATCATAAATCCTCTATTGGTAAAGATTCACTGTTCCCGAGTAATACCATTTATATTCTAAAGTACCATGGTCATTATTTTTGAGCAAATGTGACAATAATTATTATTAATTCCGAATTAATTGCTGCTTTATATTACAATTAATAATGTCTGTATACAAGTAAAGAGGAATTAAAGTACAGAGTCGTACCGTTCACAGTTTAAATGTGACGTGGTTTGTTAGTAATATTTTCATGTATAGTGATCAATGGGCAAAGTCCGATTTTTTTTTTTTTAGATAAATGTACTGCTATCGTTGATGAGCAATAATTACCTGTCTGCTTTTCAGAAGACTGCTGGACACTGAACAGATTTTCTTGTGGAATGTGCTGATTCATGTATGTATTTTATCATTTGATTCGCAAGATTCTAGTTTAAGACTGCGAAACCTCGTTGGAAACCATAAAACACAGTAAAGGTGAGTTATTTACGAGAGGTCATTTAAGATCACAGCATGTTTGTTATTTTGTTGGCTGGGTGCTGGTTACTAGCAAAAACTTCGGTGCGTTGCTCGCCCGTCGCATACCCACTATGGTCAATGTTTGCTGCCGTGGAAGTAAGGTGTATGATGGAACTCTCCGACTAAGTGTTTTCTGATTTCTACAATTTATTCAAGTCCAGTAAAGGCTATCTCAGTGGCATGTCAGGCCTGTTTTGTGCAGTGACATCTTGCTGAAGACCTAGTTGGTTCGTTTTACTGACAGTAAGCCTGTTCTGAATGATAAACGGTAAGCACTGACACATTGCACATTGCATACAGCTTCAACAGGTTTAGTTTGCCGCCCCACTTCCGAAGCATTTGGCCAGGTGAAGATTTGATTTTTTTGATACTGCATAATTTTCCAAACATCAGCTTTACTGATGATAGGTGTCAAAACTTATGGCCAAAGATCGTTCTAGCTGTTCATACTTCAGTGCAATGGAAAAATTGCATACAATGAAACCTCTGCTAACGCAAGTTGGAAAACCGTCTAGTAACCTAAATGTGCCTTTAGATTGATTGCCTATAGTGCCTTATAAATACGCTGACCTGTGAATATTTTAATCTATATTTGAGACCCTTTAAGGTATATAATGGTAACCATGAAGTCCACTTCACTCCTTTTTTAAGAAATGAATGGTTAGTTGTGGAGGTTTGCGGTAGCACCATGCAAGGATAATTCTCTCTGTTATGAGTATGTGTGGTCCTGAAAAGAACCAGAAGACACTCAGCATTTTGGACAGTATGCTCTGTCCGTCGTCAGGAGACTGCCAAGTCTTGCATGGTGTTCATAATCCTCTACAACTAACTTGCTACCTTCACTGTGACGTTTCGAAGCTCAAATGGAGAATAATTGTTCTCCAAAAATCAGTTAAGTTTGCGGCCATTTCATGACCTTTCAGTGCTGTTTATATTTCCTTTTCACTAATTGCACACAAGTGTCATCTTTCAACCAGCATGGCCGATGTCTCGGTAAAGAAACAGTCGGTGATTTTTCTGTATTGGACGATCTTGCTTATATATGTGTCATTTGGACTTTCTTGTGGAATGCTACTCAATTATGAAAAGAGGTAAGTTTTTTTCATGACACAAATCGTATTTACAGGCATGAGCCTCAAGAAATCCAATATGCAAATTTCAAACTCGTTATGCACTGTATAATTTGTTCTTCCTGTCCAATTCGAATGTTTAACAAAACAAACTACAGTTGTAAGCAGCAGATCCAGAAGGGGTCAGGGGTCAACCACCACCCCCACTCTCCTCATTGCCATTTTGGGGCTACGTCTAAAGGATGGAAGGACAAAAAAGTATAAACCACTCAGGGGTCTTAATTACGTGTATAGTTAGCACAAACATAGAGATTAAAGGTATTAAGCCAATGGCGACAACGACTTTATTTCCCCAGGAGTGTTGAAACGAGTCACTAAATTTGGTGACTGTCGAGTCTGAGTCAAGTCATTTCATTGTGACTCTTTTCGAGTCGAGTCGAGTCATTAGGTCAAGAAGTCGGAGTCGCTTTGTGTAGTCGACTCGAGTAGAGTTGAGTAAGGTACCGAGTTCGAGTCAATTTGAGTCACTCATTTTTGAACAAGAAGTACAATAAAAACACAACTACATGTAAGTTCTTTTTTGGTGTTTTTATTGTCATTTAGGTATACTGAAAATAAACCAGAGTGACGGATATCTAGCCAACTAAAATTTGGCTTTTACTTTTTTTGAGACTTATAGGCTTGTACTCGAGTCGAGTCACCAAAATTGTGACTCGAGTTGGACTCGAGTCGAGTCTTGGATTCGAGTCGAGTCATTGACTCGAGTCATTACAACTCTCTTATTTCCCAAACCACCCATCCTCATAAAGTTGCTCAAACCGTCAACTTAATGATAAATTTGTCACATTTTAGCAACTTGAATTTAAAACCTCGAATTCCATGAAAGGAAGATTGCATTGGAATCTTGATTTGGTTTTATAGGAATTAAATCCATCTGCTGGTGTCTGAAATTTATGAAAAAGTCAGTTTTTTGTCAGTTTTTAGTACAATCATCGCTTGATCGCTTTTAGTATTGCACATTTTACATGTTTCCACAGAGATGCCGATTTCGTCAAACAGCAGTGGGAATACATTCGCCTTCCAGAGACTATAAGACCCATCTCATACGATCTCATGGTCAGAACTGATCTCACTTACTCCCATTTCACCGGTTCTGTTGGTGTCTTGGTGGAATGCCTAGAAGCCACCGACCTCATACTGATTCACAGTAAGGACTTAGTCATCACAGAAGGGAAGACAACCTTAACGCGGCAGGGTAACGGGGCTGATGCCCCCAAATTGGCTAAAGATACCTGGCTGTATGCCATCAACCAGTTCGCTGTAATCGAGCTGAACGGCAAGCTGGAGAAAGGAGCACGATACAGGCTGTACCTGGAGTTTGAGGGACCGTTGAAGAATGATCTACTGGGTTATTACAAGATGTCGTACAAGACAGCCTCCAGAGAAGAAAAGTAAGAACCACCCTTTTCTTGTACTAAAAGCCAAATCTCCACCATAAATTACTTTGACTAGTGCACCAGAATGCAATCTTGCGAAAGAAAGAATTGTCACGGGCAAGAGAATGAGATTCACAATTCTGATCAACAACAGGTTCTGAGAATTTGATCTTCATTTCCCCTCATTTTAATTAGGCTGGAGCCTCAAATTTTGAAACCACGTTTTCATTAACAGATACTTGGCAAGTACGTTCTTCGATCCTGTTGATGCCCGTAAGGCCTTTCCATGTTTTGACGAGCCAAATCTCAAAGCTACATTCAGCATCACCTTGGAACATCAGCCTCAGTACCACGCCCTCTCCAACATGCCCAAAAGTCGTCCAGATGAAATCCTTGAAGATGGCTGGATCCGAGCAACGTTTGAGGAAACTGTCGTTATGCCAACATACATTGTGTGCTACGCTATCAGCGAGTTCAGGGCCAAGTTTAAATACACGTCTAACGGCGTGCGGGTGAGTTTTGCCAGTGTGAGATTACTGAATTATGACTTTGTGTGTGGGATGCTTCATAGTTACAGGGGGCAGTATTTTTACCTAAATTCGGAGACTTAAGTTAAAGGTAACATACTGTTGTGCATGTTCTTTTGTTTTAGTTTGGCGTATGGGCCCGTGAAGATGTCATCGATCAAGTTGACTATGCGCTCGACAAGGGGGTAGCCATATTGGAACACTTTGATCTGTTGTATGGACAAGAGAATAAATACTCCTTGCCTAAACTGGGTAAGGCCTCAGTTGAGGGAAACAGTAGAGTAAAAATACTTCGAAACTTCAACAAAGCCTTTCTGCGGTGGGGGTGGAGCGGCGATAATATTTAGTGTTGAATAAGTTAGACTTGCGGTTGCACCATGTAGTATGAGTGTCACGGTGGTTCTGGGAAGAACCGATATCGATGGTGAACACTCGACGTTCCGAACAGTTTACTCTGTTTGTCTTCAAGAAGGTGACACCAGTACCTTCCAATGGGAACATGATTTATTGCAAGTCTAGAAAGGAGACTTGCGTTGTAGGAAAACTTAGAGCCATTGAGCTCTGTGGTGAAAATGAAAAGCGCCCCCCTTGTGCCCTATTTGCTTTACAAGTTTTAGTTTACACACAAGGCATGCAGTACAGTGCGTGTATATGCATACATACATTGTACATGTACATACATGTACATGTACATGTGCACGTGTTGTTTAGTTCTGCACAGCTAGCTAGCAATCGTCGGGGCTTTCTCCTGAACGTTTCTTCTTCAGTGGCAACAGATTCGCTAAATCCATATATAGTCATGTATACTTCTATGACGTACGTAAGCTTTTCGGTTATCGGGATCAGGATTCGAATGAAATGAATCTGATCAGTTCTGCAATTTTAATTTGTTCGGGGCTAGAACTAAATGTAACTAATGTAACGTACATCTACGATAGGCTTCCTATATTATCTCGAGAGCCTCGAGAAACCTGTAACGTTAGAGGGGCAGTGAGAAACATTCCCAGTTTTTGAGTAGCCCCACCAGTGTGGCACGGACCCTCAGTCCTACTCCATCTTAGAGTGAGGGTCCGTGCCACACTAGTAGTGGGGCTAGTAAGTTTTCGGGAGGAAGACCACATAATATTATTCTGTCAGGATAAAACCTTGAATCAGCAGAATTAATTGGCTAATCATGCAAAAAAATTCAAGATTTACAGATCTGACAAAGATAGAGTGATTGTGCAGATTGACTATGAGTCAACATATATGGGCTGGAAGATACTATATTTGAGAAGAACTTATATATCCCCAAGTTGTACTGCTATTTGCTATGATACATGTACGCACACTTTTATGTACGTACACTTTCTAAATTTATCAGCCTGCCATTAAACAATTGAACATTTGTTTGGCCTGGATATTAAATACCGGTAGTATAGGCCCTATGCAATATGTTTCTCGGAGTTTGGTAGTTCGAAAAAATTTTAATGTGAGCCTGAACAGTTCCCAAGAATGTACAAAAGTTAATGGATGTCATATCTGTCTCTTAGATATGATAGCCCTGCCAGACTTCATGATATCTGCCATGGAGAACTGGGGCCTGAACACGTACAAGGAGAAAACTGTTTTATACAAGGAGGGAGAAACATCAGAAAAACAGAAACAACGGATTTTGACCCTTATCTCGCATGAGTTAGCTCATCAGGTACAGTAAAAAATAAAGAACGGGCCAATTCAGCCCAGTAAACCGGAGTAGCAAAATTATGTGGTTTTTGACGGCATTTTGGAGAGTTTGAGAAAATGTGTAATCCTTGCAATGTTTAAATACTAATTGTTTCCTGTATGGGATTTTCTTGTGAAATGTAATCATATTATATACACATTAATTAATTTGTCTATTCTAACAGTGGTTTGGAAATTTGGTGACAACAAAATGGTGGAACTCCATTTGGTTGAATGAAGGCTTTGCAAGCTATATTGAGTACATTGGAGCCAATGCTGTTGAACCAGACTGGCAAATGGTAGGAACAATTTAGCAGAGGTCTTTAGTAAAGCAGGAAATTGACAATTTTTGTCAAACTTGATCAGTGTTGTTATATCTGTAAGGTTTCTTTTTTAATGATGTATTGTACACAACCTTTGCTTTCTGTTTCTTTGTCAGATGTTGTTTTCTACTTCCACGTTCAAAGCTCTTATCAGAGATGACTTATAACTTCCAAATTTACGGCTTTATGATATATGCGCTTTAATATTCACACTGATTCTTGATTGCAGTGGGACAAGTTTATCTTGTATGACCTTCATCCTGCCATGGCAACAGATGAATTGGTTACTTCTAGGCCAATAATCACTGATGCCCTAACACCCTCAGAGAACATCATGATGTTTGATAAAATCACATACCTGAAGGTATTTACCCCTTCACTAGCATTAATGGGGACACTATGCTTAACTGGATGTAATATTGAAACATTTCTGTTGTGTGCTCAGTGCTTGGATGTGTACGTGGATTTGTGCTCATTGTCTGGAGAGTTTGCCACATCAAAGACTCGGTCATACCAGAGAGGAATTTATCACATTCGTCCACTAAATATTGTATGCATGTTTGAGAAATTGACTTTAATATTAAACATTAACATCTAATCTATCAATTGAAGGTAATGATATTATCAGAATAGTTCTGTTTTTCAAAATGTCTTAGGGTTCCTGTATTCTGCGTTTGATGAACCATTTCTTAGGAGAGCCGACATTTACAAAGGGACTTCAGGTATGTACAACTAACTGAAATGCACCTGCTAAAAATAATGTACAAATGAAACACACATATCTCCTCCCAACTTTTTTTGCATCATCACTTTAAGCTGTCTGAATCTTGTACATATTCTGTACCGATAAGTGGGATTTTAGCCCCGCACAGTTGATCCAGTTATTAGGGATGTAACACTTTGACCATGTCAGAAATTTGAAATCTTCTTTGCGTGTCTTTTTCAGTACTACCTGAGCGCTTTGCAGTATAGTAATGCAGGAAACAGTGACCTGTGGTTTTATCTGGACAAGGTATGAACTTGTATCATTAAAAAGACCTAAGTAGCTATTGTGGGAGAGAGGACATCAGTTACGGTGAATTTAATTGTCCTGATATGTGACCATAGGGCTTATGAAGGTTTAATTGGATTAAAAAAAGATGAATGGATTAAAATAAATCTGGACCAGACTTGAAGTTTACCCAGAAAACTGTGATTTCCGACTCGCTCTATTAATGGTTATTCAGTAATTGTTTTGCCTACAACTAACCTTAAAAAACTCTTACAAAATTCACTAGTTAATTAGCCAAGAGATGTAGGGTTTGTAGGCTGAAGAATTTAAAGGTAGAAACACTGCAAGATTTTTAAGGTTTGCTCGCCATGGCTGCAGTGAGTTCTATGTGTAATAGTGCAAGCATGTCATTTTCCTCATGGATTTCTGAAGGCAGTGAAGGAAGACAACATAGATCTTGGTGAAGAGCTAAATGTAGCAACCATTATGGACACCTGGACACTTCAGATGGGCTTTCCGTTCATCAAAGTTGAGAGAACATACAATGGTGCCCGCCAAATCACAGCTAGAGTAGAGCAGCAACGTTTCCTATCGGATCCCGATTCAGACCCATCAACAGACCACCCAGATTTGGGGTTAGTGATTTGTGTCATTTTTGTGTTATTACAGATAATGGCTTACATAATTACTTCATTACTGTATACTAGTGGCATATACATGTATGCCAGGTGATTGCCATAGTTGCAGAATAAAGCCACTTTGATATGCGCAAAAATTTGATATTTATGTCCAAAACCTCTTAATTGTAGTGTGTGATACAGTTTTTAGTTTTAATATCTAATTTCAATTGAAAGTACTGTCTCCCTGTCCAGTTTAGATGGCAGATAGGGTTAAATCTGTGATACGTACATGTACCTGACCTCCTGATATTATTTCATGTACAGTTACAAGTGGTATGTACCAGTGACGTACACCACTGCAAGCAGCCCAGACTTTGATTCACCGAGAAGCATGTGGCTGAAACCACAAGATGAGTTTGGTAAGTACATGTATTGATGTAAAAGGATTGAAGGATTTTTCTGTCACACGAATGACTGAACTGGCTGAGGACTATTAGGATAGTTTCAAGAATTTGTTGGAGAGGTAATGATCTCTGAGGTAATGTCTGTGGCTATAAAATGTGTCCTTTGGTGTTTCAAATTTTCAATTTGTTTTTGATCATGACAGGTACCTTGCAGCTTTCAGGTGGCAGTGATGATGACTGGTTGTTGGTGAACATCAACCAGAGAGGAATGTATCGTGTCAACTATGATGACAAGAACTGGCAGTTGATTAAGATGCAGCTAAAGACCCATCACTTGGTAAAACATGTTAATTTTGTTTTGTGATAAGATATGTCGCATGCAATAATGCAGCAATAATTGTTAAGCCAGGGAGGGACGGGTGGTTGAAGGAGAGGTCGAAGTCTGCCCGCAAAGTTACTTGAATTGGTAAAATAAGTAAATATTGTTTTGTGATAGAATATGTCTCATGTAGGAAAGCGGCAATGATTGTTAAGCCAGGGAGGGACTGGAGGTTGAATGAGACGTTGAAGTCTCCCACAAAGTTGCTTAAATTTGATAAAAGCATGTTATACTAAAGCTTTGGTAGTACAAGTTTGTAGAAATTCAAAAGATGTTGTCTGGCTTATATTGATCTCTCTAGTAGCAAGGAACAAGTAGCCCCTGTCAAAGACCCTAGATCATCCTTTACCGAGGTGGCTTTTTTGTTTGTCCAAACATGTTTCATAAGATGATTCCAAGTGCCAGCCGAGCTGCTCTCATTAGTGATGTCTTTAGCCTTGCAAGGGCCGGAGAGGTCAGCCACCCTACTGCTTTAGATATGACCAGCTACTTGAAAGGAGAAAGAGACTATGTGCCCTGGTATGCTGTGGATCATGCTGTAGCATTCATCAAGAGAAATATCAGAAGGAGAGGAGCCTACAACAACTTTAAGGTAATGTTTTCTTGTTCTTAAATTTTTCCTGGGCATATTTATTCCTCAATAATTGAGATGTTTCTTGTTACTGTCACAGTGAAAAGTGAACTTCCTTCAAGTTTTGGAGCTCTGTTTTGGAGAATGTGTGAGGGTTAATGTGTTCAAAGATCCAGTCGCTTGGGCAATAACCCAGCTTTGAAACATTTTGACTATTAGTTTTCTCCACTTTCTTTATAGAAATACATGCTAAATCACATAACTCCGATGTACGAGTATACTGGATGGAACGATGAAGGGGACCATCTGAAAAGGTTGGTACAGCATTATGTAATTGTCATGACTACTGTTTAGATTCAATACTTTGTGTGGTATCCCCAAATTGAGTCATACAACATTAGTTTGCTGAAAATTTGGATTCCTTTTCTTCAGGTTGAGCCGTGGACTTGCCATCAGTATGGCATGTGGCTATGGAAATCTTGATTGTCAACAGACATCAGTGAACCTGTATGCGGAATGGATGGCCAACAAGGACCACAGCTTGTGAGTGATGCTTTTTATAAGAAATTTGATCACTTGTTAAGAATAGTCTTTAAAATCACATCTGATGGTACATGGCCAAAAAAGATATGGATTCAATTTTTTTAATGAGATGCTAAGTGTTTTGCAAAATACACCCACTTTGAAACCATGTCTTGATATGCAGGGTGAGTTTAATTTTGTAAACATAAAACCTATTTCTACGTTCAAAAGAAATTCTGTTATTTTTTCTTGTAGTATTCATCCAGATGTACAAGCCACAGTGTTCTGTACAGCCATTGCACAAGGAGGCAAAGATGAGTGGTTCTTTGCTTTTGAACATTACCAGAACCCCAATACTAGTACCTCCATGAAGTCAACACTGCAGACAGCTCTGGCATGCAGCGATAAACCATGGATTCTTAGAACGTAAGTGTGGCAAAGGATCCATTTAATATCTGGCGAATTATTGACAATAGATGAATTTTGATTGAAGGGGAAGAATCATCTTTTTTTATATTTGTTTGATTTATATGTCTATATTCTGAACTTGCAGTTATCTGGATAGCATCTTGAACAGCAGCATCATTAGAATACAAGATGGAGCAGCTGTGTTACAAGCAGTTGCTGGAAATCCTGTGGGTTTGCCTCTGGCTTGGGACTTCTTCCAAGCAAACTGGGACTTCTTGAGAGCTTCGTAAGTCCATAGCCTGTAGCCAACTGCTTTTTCATTTTCAATACTTTCTCATCCTTTGTGCAAATCCTCAAACTTTGAGGGTTTACATATTATGTACCAATTGACACTGGCTAATATTCTCTCTGAATTGTTTGACCTAATTGAAGTTATCCAATGATCTTTGGTTGTCACCTGACTTCTTGGTCATCTTTTGACTCTGTGTCATCAGCCATTGTATTTGAGGCTTTAGTTTGCCTACAACCATATTTGATGTCCATCATTTGACCCTGGGCCAGTTCATCATGTGACCCTGTTGGGATTCATTGTTTGACCTCACTGTTATTTGACAGCCAGTTGACCCTGGGCGGTCCAGTTCATCATGTGACCCTGCGGGGGTTCCTTGTTTGACCTCTGTTATTTGACGGCCTTGATATCTTTTGATTTAAGACCAGACTCTAACAATAGCTTCATCTCTCATTTCAGGTATGGTGACACAGTGTTTGTGCTTGATTCACTGATTAGCAAACTTACATTTGGCTTCAACACTGAATTTGAACTGCAAATGGTAATTATATGTTTTGGTCTGAAGTTAGTGATACATGGATTTATAGTCAGAGTAAATTGTGGGCGTATGGTAATGCTTCCCTGTAATTAGATGTCAGGACATGAAATAAATCCGTCCAAATGAGGCTGACTACTCCAAGATTGAATGACATGATGATTTCAATGAATGTGCCAGTTTTTAGTCATCATGTACTGCAGAGGGGTCCTTTAGTTTTCCAACTTTGTACTGCAGTGTGCTGAAGTCTGAAGGGTTTCTACTCTTCGATATAGATTCAGATAGAAACTGTCAAACCATTTTTGTTTGTTATAGGTGAAGCAGTTTATTGCAGACCACTTAGACTTAGGTTCTGGTGCACGTGTGTTTACTGAAGCCGTAGCTGTTATTGAGTCAAATATAAGATGGATTGATCAATACTACAAAGAGGTAGCAGGTTGGCTAAAGGAAGCTGTGTAAGTAATAACGCTCTGGTTGTTTTGCATCCCCAGATAGCCCACAGACTAAACTGACTGGCATCAGATTATATTAATCTCCTGCAATCACCATCCTCAAATTATACTAACTTGTGGACTTCCCTTGCCTTTGGTTTATTTGTCTTACACAAGATCATTCATGTTTGATTAATAAATTGTGCAAGTAGAAATCAAAATGATGAAGGTGTTTTTTGCAGAAGTTTTATTACAAAAATTTTTGAAAGGGTTTCTCGTATGAGTTTTGCTTGCTATAAATCAAGTTGTAGTTCCCATTGCCTTATACAAATACTATTATCTATAATCTGAATGATTTGTTTGTCATAGCATGGACCCCTGGGAGAGGATTCGCCTTCCAGATGCCGTCTTGCCCATCTCATATGACCTCAAGGTCCGAACAGACCTGACCAATTTTGTCTTCAATGGCTCTGTAAACATCTTAATGGAATGCTCTGAAATGACCGATGTCATTCTTATACATAGTCGAGACTTAACTATCCTAACTGATACAACTACCCTCAAACGTGAGGATGGTGAAACAGCTCCAGGATTCAAGATTCCTCCGTGGCTGTATCAGTACCAAGATTTCCTTGTGATTGAGCTGGATTCACTCCTTGAAGTTGGAATCAAATACCGGCTACACGTTGAGTTTAATGGCACCCTGGCAGATGACTGGAGTGGTTATTACTGGGATAGCTATACCTTGAAATCAAATGAGACAAGGTGAAGTCCGAAAAATATCGAAGTTGTATGTTTCTTGGTATTCTCCATGGCACAAACTTATCGCTTTTAAATTTCTATTAACCTGGACTTTAGCATACATTATTCAAGGAAATTGATAGAATCCTATTGATTTATGTTTTGTAGGTACAAATACTTGGCAAGTACATTCTTAACACATACCAGTGCCCGCAAGGCTTTTCCATGTTTTGATGAGCCTGACATGAAAGCCACCTTTAACATAACCTTGGAGTATGAGCCCCAGTACCATGCCTTAGCCAACATGCCTATGAAAGGATCACCAGAGACACTTGATGGTGGATGGATGTGAGCAACTTTTGAAGAGAGTGTCATCATGTCAACATATCTTGTCTGCTACATAGTTAGTGATTTCAAAGCCAAGTTTATGACCACACAAAATGGTGTTGAGGTAGGAATCTGGTTAAGAGTGATTATGTAATATGAAAACTTTGAAAGAAATGTTTGGTTATTTTGAATTTAATCCAGAGAATTTATTCTGTTTCCCATTTTGTAATGCTGATGAGATTATTAATTATCGATAAAAAGAAATTGTTGGATGTGTGAAAAGAGTGGAGGAGGTTTTGAAATGATAGAGCTAGTGGTGCTGAAAAGCACAATTATGACCATGTTTACCTGTCTGTTTAACTGAACAACAGTTAAGAAGACTGTATGCCCCTTTCATATGCCAACAATTCAGGCTAAAACAATTTAATTATGTGTTAAAAGATTTGAATCTGTAATATTACATCTTTACTTCAGCTTGGTGTTTGGGCTCCAGAGGATTCAATCAACGAAACTGACTATGCTCTTCAGAAAGGAGTGGAAATTCTGGACTACTTTGATAACTTATTTGGATTAGATAACAAATACCCTTTGCCTAAATTGGGTAAGTCTTTCAGTTTAGATGCAACTTCTTAATAATAATTTATTCATTTATAAACCACAAATTTCATATAGATATGTTCAAATGCGCTGTACAATGAAGACATTAAGTGTGGAACAATGAATACATTTAAACATGATTGAGCCGATGGCATACTCGGGCAGCCGCCAAACGACCCAAATTCACCAACATCAGTAAAGGGGAGACAGTGAGAAGCAGTTACAGTTTTAGAGGCGGGAGGAAAACCCCAGAGGAATGTTCTGGGTAAAACCAATGAAGTCAGGTAGGGACTGAAAACCCAATCCACATGTGGACCGGGCTGGGAATCGAACCCGGGACCACAGAGGTGGAAGGCGAGGAAAAAACTACCTTGCCAACTTGATTCCAGCAGTATCTTACCAACGTGCATTTTGCTTAAACCCTTTCCCATACATGCAACTATATGCATCTACATCCAAATGTTCTGGATGGAATATTTACATCAGTTGTAGAAGACATTGTGTCATTAGATGTAGCTGTCTATAACCAAGGGCATTAATGAAATAGGATGTAAACAGATCTCATTCAAAACAGCAAATGGCAGAAAGCGGTGCTCAGCTTTGTTGATGTTAAAAACTAGGCCAGGGTTGATAAAAGTTGCGTCTCCTGACAGTTTTCGTTGGATGATTCATACATGTAGGTACATGCTATTACGTACACACAATCTAGTTGGACTGATGAAAGCTTAACTGTTTCCATTTTTATATCTTCTTTATCAGACATGATTGCCCTACCTGAATTGAATGTTGGTGCCATGGAGAATTGGGGTTTGATTACTTATCATGAGGAATATCTCTTGTATGAGGAGGGAGTGTCATCAGCAAAACAGAAGGAGAGAGTCTGTACATTTGTCTCTCATGAGATAGCTCATCAAGTACGTAAAGTCTAGAATTTTCACAGTGACAGTTTTGAAAACATTCACTCGGTACAGAGCAAAGATGTTACTTTTTTTTCTTGTTCCTCTATTTTTGCGGGGAGATAAACATTAATGTTGGATTTTTGCCCTACCCGACATGTATTTTAACACTGACTGCTCAGTGTACAAGTGTGCTTGTGGGTTTTTCACAAGCCTTCGGGTCCATACACTGAGCATTCAGTGTTAAAATACACATCGAGCAGGGCAAAAATCCAGCACTAACCTTGTTCCCCATAAGAAAATATTTATTTGATTCCTGGACAAGTTTTCCCCTACCCTCCACTTATTAAGATGATTCCTTAATTTATAGATTTTGACCCAGCATCATGGTGCTTTTGTAACAACATAGTTTGCTGAATTGCTTCTTTTACACTTTGAACTCCTTTGGTTTAAACTAATGAAAGGAATGGAGATACAACAAACTCTTTTTAATCTATAAAAACATAGAAATCCATAAAAAGAGAATCTTCACTTTCCGTATCATTTAAACTTTCTTGTCCAGGAACCAATAGTTGTACAACATGTACTTTCTCATTTCATTATCTCATTTCATAACATTAAATTGCAGTGGTTTGGTAACCTGGTGACAGTTAAATGGTGGGATGATATATGGTTGAGTGAGGGATTCACCAGTTGGTTGGAGTTTGTAGGAGCTGCTTACGTAGAACCAGACTGGAAACTGGTAAGAATTGTAATAATTGTCATCAAAATTCTTGCTATAATGTCATAACATAAGATACATGTCCTACGGTACCAGAAAGGATTTGGTCATAAAATTGAGTAGACATGAGAATGCAACAATGCATGCACTAGAGCAATATCATATTGAGACCTGATGAGTTGAATCTGTGTAAGACTGATAACTGATCATTTCAGACAATACACGTAAGTCGATTCATGCTGAAATATGTAACTTGTACAAAGAAAACCTGCATTGAATACATTTGGTTGGCTCTATCTGCAGACTGTTTTTTGTTGCAGGTTTTGAAAGCATCATCTTAAAGGGATGATCCCTTGATTCCATTCTGACAAACATCAGCAACTGCATTTTTTTATTTTGGTTACTCTAGGCATTAAGTTTTACACTACAGTTGAGACAGTTGTTGCATGTAAATGACTGTTTTGGCCAAACTTTATAATGAACATGACGATTATTTTTCCTGACAGTGGGACAAGTTTGTGGCATATGATAGTGGAAGAGCAATGGAAATAGATGCAAAGACTACATCACGGCCAGTTATCAGCAAAGTACATCAAGAAGACGACTTAATTAATGTTTTTCACTTCATCGCCTATATGAAGGTTTGTGATCCTATTCCCCTTTTAAAGGTTAATAATTTTGATGAAGACATTTAAGTTAGCTAAATCGTGAGATACCTAACAGTTAATCCCATTTCCCTTCAGGTTAAAAAGCTTACATGTATATAAATGGACATTAGCCAGGATTTTAAGAAAGTCTTGTTTGCATTACAGCCAAATTGCCATTGATCCATGTTGGAAAACAAAATGGGGCTGTTTTGTATCAGTTGCAGTGAAAATGTCTCTTTTGCGTGCTGTAAATTAAACCTGCTTCCAGATTACGTTCTTAAATTTGAGTCTTTTTCCGTGAAAAATCTTAATTCAAGATTTTATGTAAAATTTTTTGTTCATTTTTAAGAGCTGTAATAATATTTGTCGTGTTGTAGGGTTCTTCTTTAGTACGTATGGCAAACCACTTTGTGGGTCAAGACACATTCTTGAAAGGTCTGAAGGTGAGTAGTAAAATAATTGTTCTGTTTTGTTTTGTTTCAGAATTATATATATTACAATTCAAAAGTGTGCAAGATCATAAAGCTTGATTTCAAAGCCCCTCATTAAACTTGCACAATATTAACTAATCATATTCTTTTGCAAGAAGTATTTACTTTGAATTACACATGTTATTATCCAGTAAGTTATCAGTAATCCCTATCCAGTGGTTTTTTTCAAGTTAAAAGCTACTATAAATATCTGTTTTTCCTTTACGTGCAGTAAGACTCCTTTACAAAAACGCATTATTGAACAAGATGTACACATTATTATGTGGTTAACTTTGATAACAAGACTTAAATACCTAGACTTAGGTTGTATAATAGAATACATTTTGTGCCTTTACATCAGGCATATCTAAGGGAATTGCAGTACAGAAATGCAGAGAACAGTGACATGTGGTATCACATGAACGAGGTAGGAAGAAATTCGTTTAATTACATTAATGTTTCAAGTAAAGCTTTATCTGTGATAGAACTGCTTAGTGTGGTCGAGTCTTGTGAGAATTAGAAGTACCATTATTGATGATATTAAAGATAATACCTTGCTCGTTGAACCTAATTTTTGTACAACACAGTTTGAAGATATGACTGTTATTTGTGAATTCAGGCAATAATGGAGGACAGAGTTGATCTTGGAGATGGCATAACTGACATAGCCACTGTCATGGACACATGGACCAATCAGATGGGCTTCCCAGTTGTCACGATCACAAGAACTTACTCTGGCGAAGCTAACAAGATCACTGCCTCAGCTACACAGAAGAGATTCCTGACAGACCCGTCTTCTGACACGACATCGCTGTACCCAGACCTTGGGTAAGTTATTGGCTTCTTGTCTGGAGAAAGGGTACCTATTAAAATCTTGAGTAATATGTTTCTTCTTTACAATGTAGTTAAGACTACGAATTTTGACTTCTTGTCTTGAGAGACTGTTTATGATTCTACCAGCAACATAATCTATAAACATCAAATTCTGTAAAGTTTGCACATGAGCAAGTAATGTTTTTGTTTTCCTGAAAAGCTTGGTTTGCCAGAATGATGACATATAAAGGTGTTGTAATTGACCTGTAGATACACATGGCATGTACCCTTGACTTACACATCTGGAGGTAATCCTAACTTTGTCAACCCTGAGATTCAGTGGATGAGACCAGAGGATCAGATCAGTAAGTTTGGCGTTTATTTTACTGTTCATTTATTTACACATGTTTGTATTCAGATCACCTTTTCATATCTGAAGAACTAGGTTATCTCCTCATCATATTGTATTCATAAACTTTTTCAAAAATGTTGTTTTATTTCACTAAATTCGACATAGCATGAGTCTGCACATTCAACCCATTATTTTCTAGTGGCCATATCATTTTGACACAGTAATATTTAACCCTTAACCCTAACCCGGAAGGGTGTATGTGAAATCGTATTGAAATTGGAGGATTTGGGACTGTTAGGGTTAACTGGTCAGTAGGCGCACCACATTTGAGATTATGAACCAAATGTGATGAATGTCCATACGTGAACTTAAGAAAAGAGGAGGATTTAAGTTATCCTGTCAAAGTAGTATATATAAATAATGACTATTTATAAGTAAAGTGGTAAGAATAATTTCATTTAGTGTTCTGTTTCACAAGGTTTCGACAATCCTGTTTCTTACCACTCACTCTAATCATTCCATGATAACCTATTTAGTTTCTTAAATGTCATAATCTTACCGAAAAGAGAAAATGTTAACAGTGTTTTTCATTTATCAGTATTGCTCAGAATACGTTCGTGCAAAGATCCATGAATGCACCTTCAGCATGTACACACATGGGGTATAAATGTTCTCTCTGTGTGTGAAGAGCCGTGATGGTGTGTACCCAGCAGGTGTGCTGTGAGGCTGTATAATCCACGGTTATAGCCTACAGTCTTGCCGTGGATAAAAACCAAATAATTTATGTCATATGGTCTGCAATTTACTTATGACAGAGATTTTTTCAAATGTTGTATAATGGATAATTATCACACTGGCATGTAACCCCATATTGTACCCTGTCTCCTGTCATGTATTAGCTGAACTTGTATTGGACAGTGTTGGTGGGAATGAGACCTGGCTTTTGGTCAACATTAATCAGACGGGTTTCTACATTGTCAATTATGATGAGAGAAACTGGGCTTTACTTAGCGCTCAGCTGCAGACAGATCACACAGTACGTACCATTTACAAAAAGGAGTAAATGTTGGAATACATGTTGTATCTATCTCTGTTCTTATGTTCCCCTTTCTCCGTTTACTCATAGATTAAAAAACCTAGGAATAGAGGTGACAATTCATTAATTTTCTTGGTTTCCATTTTTCGTTCCCATTGAAGTCTTACAATTTCATGGTGCAGTTATTTGATATCTTCAGGCGATTTCAGTACCGACTCGCTCAGCCCTCATCTATGATGCCTTCAATTTAGCAAGGGTAGGAGAACTCAGCCAGACTATAGCACTGGATCTGACATCTTACTTGGACAAGGAACAAGACTTTGCTCCCTGGTTCCTAGTCAAACAAAGCTTGGATTATGTCAGTGAGAATTTAGCTTTGGAGAATGCCAATGAGAACTTCATGGTAATATACTTTCTTTGAAATGCTGTTCTTTGAATCTTTGAAATGCGTACAAACTGTTTTGCTCAGAAATGAAAAACAAGCTTAGAACTTATTAACTGACACTGAGGGTTTTTCAGTGTAATGTTTTATGACCGCACATTCCAAAAGTTCAGACATAACAAGGAGAGCAATATACCTTTGATATCATATGTATACAGTACGAGGTGAATACCTCGTACTGTCCTTCTTTGATTTGAATTTCTTTTCACGAATGCGCAGTAAGACTCCTTGTCTTTGTTTTTTTTGTTATGTTTTGCAGGAGTACGTGAGAAATAAAGTCACCCCTGCATATGAATACATTGGCTGGGATGATAAAGGTGGTTATGATGCAAAGTGAGTAGGAAACCACCAGGAAAATTTTTGTGGCCACAAAGAGGTTTAAAGGTTGATTAGAAGGGCATTTATTTGTTCTATTTCATGAAGTTTGTCATGTCTGTTGAAGTAACTCTCACGAGTAAATGAATATGGAGAAGCTGTGTTTGTTAGACTCTATATTTCCAAACTTTAATAGACCGACAACTCAATTTTTTTATTCAACCATCACAGGTGACGTTTGGGGATATAAATTCTTGTTGCTGTGGCTTACATGTAAGAGAAAATGATTTAAATGAATGAGCTAACACTGACTTGATTAAGCTTCATTTGTGTGATTTTTAAAGGTTGGCTCGTGTTGAAATTATTGGTGTTGCTTGTAAGTTTGGCAATCAAGACTGTGTTAGCAGAGCTTCTAGGCTATACGCTGATTGGATGATGACTAACAAAACAAACACAATGTAAGTTGCCAATAATATCAATTTTTCTGCCATGAAAGCTTCACCTAAACACCATACCTTCAACTATCTAGAAATTGTCACAAATAAAGATCAATTATCCAGAAGAATAAAGGATCTGTGACATGTTTGCAGTAGTCAATATTTGGCATTATTTATGATGTGATTAAATTTGTTTTCAAGACAATATTGGTTGTGCAATCATTTGGGAGGTAAAGAGATATTTCTGAGTCATTTCAGTCTCGGTCTTGGCTCAAGATCTTTATGTTTCTAGTTTTTGTGGTACAGTACTATCTGCTGTAAATATAACTTACAAACACACTCATAGTGATAAAGGCCTGGGACTGCCCCATTTTGGACATTTTGCCAGTAAAATTTGATATTTAATTTTGGTGTTTCAGGATTGATTCCAGACTTCAAGAAATAATATTCTGTACAGCCATAGCTGCAGGGGGGCAGCGGGAATGGGATGCGGCCTATACAGCTTATACTGACCCTGATGTGGAATCTTCACTCTGGAATGTTCTAGAAAATGCCCTGGGATGCAGCCAAAGTGAAACTGTTTTGGAAACGTACTGTGTTTCTCAAATAATTATGATGATGTTGAATATGACTATCTCCAAGAATGAAGTTTGGAGAATTAAGTATAGAGTACGTATGTATGAACTTTGAAGAATTGGATAGAGTCATTTCTACAATTTTTTGGAACCCAACCCAGTCTTTGGAATGTGAAGTGTCCTGACCCCTGGTCGTCTGTGTATTGTTGGATTTAAATAAGCTTGAGTCTACCACTTTATGTAAGTTTGTTCAAGGTGAAGGAGGAGAAACTATTTTGAGCTGTGGAACCTCAATTTATGTATGGATTGATAATCCATATACAAAGATTTTATGTAAAATATCCTTTTTATGTTATATGATCAGGTATCTACATAAAGTCTTAAATACTTCATTGATGTCACCGTATGATGGGCAATACGTTATCTCAGCAGTTTCTGGTAACCCATTGGGAAGGACAATGGCATGGGAACTTGTTGCTGCAAAATGGGATTTCTTCAAGACTGTGTAAGTTGCCACCTACATGTAATAGTGCAGCCTTAAAAAAGTAAACATGCGGTTCTTTCGGCAGAAATAATGGCCTGAATATTTTTTTCTATTCAAAGTTATGGACTACAGGTGGTCCGGATGGTGACTTCAGACTTGAACACTCGGGCTGAACTTGAAAAGGTATGGACTTTAGGTTGCTTACTTATTCCTTCAGTATTCTTATCATGTTGTGATTTTACCTGGGTTCGTTAGCCATTCAGAAATTCAGTTGCTCTTTGTGTCAGATTTTGGTCTGATAGCATATGAATATTGTTCTTAATGGAAACATATTTTAAGAACATCTGTATGAGAGAAACCTTGTGGATAGGATGAAGAATAATATCCGTATTAAACTTACTGGAGAATGTACATGCAGGACAGAGGACAAAGAATCTGTGAAAGAACATTTCCTAACGTCTTGAAAAATGAAAATGAAATAGTTTGACAAGACAACATATGCAGTTGATCTTATCACATTAAACTTACCAGTACCCTGTCTCTCTAAGTTCTGATTTAGTGGTTTTTCTCGCAACAAAAGGTGAAGAAATTCCAGATGGAACATTATGCAGAAGGGAGGGATGTATTTGATGCCTTCAACAAGGCCATCTCTGTGATCAAGAACAACATCAGATGGATGGATCAAAACTATAATAAGGTAGCAAAATGGCTGGAAAAAACTTTGTATTAAGGGTGCAGTGCTCAGTTAGCCTGTCAGTTTCTTTGACAAAACAAAGGCAAGAATAAGTTTTATAAAAGGAGGTAGCATATTCTTTTAAAATTAGGATATTCTGTAATTTAAATTTCAGGAAAATGTAGTGAAATTTAATGGACTTCAAAGGTGCATTCGAAAATTGTCAACTTACAAAAAAATTGTATAAGATTTCAGATTTTAGATAAACCTTATAGAAGAAAAAATGCCAAGATTTGTTTCTCAAAAAGCCCCCTAGCCTCAGCAGAATTTCACCTTGAGTAAGGTTAGTGGTGTTGCAATCACTGCTCAAGCACACCTAAAGTATAAGAGTGTTAATGTTGATTACTTTTTAATTTCAATGAATGCTGTGTTATTGTCTTGGTTGGTTTTAGTTGTTTTATTTTGTTTCCGTCATTTACACAAACTTTTTCTCTAATGTAATTTAGTATTAGAAATGTGAGTTGAAGTCGATACGATGTTTTTATAATCTTTTTGGGGGTTTCAAGCCTTGAATCCAAACTGCGTGTTTGACAGTACCCTCGAAATTCATCAATCTGTAAAATACAGAATCAAAGTTCTGTAAAATTCATCAAAATAGAAATTGAAAATACATGTATAGTCATAGAGGTTTGGGTTATTTCAAATGAAGTAAATCAGATTTCGATTTTAGTTCCCCCTTCTATAGACGGAAATAGTTTAATGACCAAGAGGCTCATCATTGGAGCTGCCTTTCATTGAATATTTTATTTCCTTGCTATATATCAACTTATTACCTTTATCATGATTTGAGTTTATGTACGTTTTATTTTCAACTCGCTAATATTTTTATTTTGTTGATCTTATGCCTATCTGTCGTTTATTATTTCATGTCAGTTTTACACACTGTTTATTCTACTTTATTCGTTTTCATGTTTTAAATATTTGTCTCTGGCATTTGTCTGCCCTTACACAAAACGGTTATTTTCCTTTTATGCTTACACCTTTAAATCCTTATGCTTTTCCACGTTTGTGTTTTTGCTTTTTGTATTACATTATTCTAACTGTTTGCATTTGTGTGCCTGGAAATAAATAATACATGATAAAGTTTACATGATGAAAATAACGTCCCTAACCAGGTATACGGTACTTAGGCTTAGGGAGTCTTACTGAGCGATTCCAGAAATCTCTGTAAACATTTATTTTATGCGGTAACATGAAATCCCACTGAAAAATTATATGCCACCCGACATAAATCTACTTTATCGTTATTTAACCTGGAAGTGACGTTTACCAAAGTGCTTAATACTGCTTATACACCGTTAATCATGGAGTTTGGGAAGTACTGATGTGTGCCATTAGCAAACAGGTTAGTTTCTCTGAGAAAATGAATGCGGTAGTTTCTTTGCCAAACACAAATACGAATTGCAAAGGCATAGCACAAGAGACCTCGGAATGAAACGCCAAGCCTTCAGTTCCGTATGCTAGGTGACATACGGGGGAAGTAAACGTAAATCCCGAATACATGCAGTGCCACAAAGCTACGGGCAGAAGGCACTTGTGTGTGTTCAACCTATGAGCGATGCGTGTAAAGGAGCGCAACTATTATCCAAAATTTGTCGCAATTTTAAACTGGCAGTAGAGGCAAAGAAATCCCTTCCTGTTGGTTTCTGGGGTCCTGGAACCTCTTCCACACGGATTGAACGTCATTTAATTTATTCAAGTGGCACCGTTTTCTTGTCACTCTTAGAATACCAGGTGCTTAATGCTGCTGCTTACTGTTTGACCGGCCGTCCATCTGAGAAAATTCCGACTGGAAAGATGGAAATGTTACAAATTAGGCTGAACTTTGTGTTTTTATAAATTCGAAACTGTATCACTCAAACGGTCACTCACGATTCGGAACCCGAGATCAAGACCGGTCTACGCGCCTTTGCGTCCCTCAAATTTAAACTGGCCCTGTGATATACATGTAGGCTATAGCATCTCTAATTTTTCAGGGGTCATACTCTTTACTGAGTAGCATACACACCGGTGCACTCGATCGTTGGATGCCAGGTTGATGTTAACCACAAGGGGTTAAAGTTTGAAGCGGTACACTCGTACGACATTTCAAGTATTTACAACCAATAAAACACCACATCTACGCGACGTCGTTCAGAGACCACCAGGTGTTCGTTGAGCGCAGCGTGGGTCTCCTCTACACCCCTTCTGAACCGACAAATGTACAGTACGTAAGTCTGATTTTGTCGCCGTGAACGTCCGTGGGTATATTTCGGCTAAGTCACTTCTGTTTGGCAGTAATATTTCAATTTTGTTATAAGTTTGAGGAACAAATCAATACATAGGAATACAAACATGTATATACATGTACCTGTAGATACACGAACAAGATTCTGTAAGTTTACATCTGCTCATGACGGTGCTGAGAAGCCGTTCAAACACTTTCGAGTTTTCGGGTTTAGCCTTGTAAGGTTCAATCACTAAAGTTTCGATCTCTTATGAAGAAGCTTGCGTTGCTATTGTCATTTTAGCTCGTACGGCTAAAGAGATCTGATTGTAAGATCCCTTGGTTTGAATTGAATTGTGGCGTATGCGGGGGGGCACGATGCCTCCATGGAGAACCTGTCGGGATTTTCATGGTTTCAGGAAAGTAAAGCGCCAGCATTTTAGAAACGATACTACTACGATTCTGCCGCGGAAATGATTTTTTCTATATATAATTATAAAATGTGGCCAGAGATTAGTTATAAATAACGAGTAACTTTTCTCAGGCTTATTTTAATTGTAGTCTTGTTTTTAACTGTGCGAATATATTGCGTGCAGCTCTGGCGACGCATGTCATTGCGGGCAGCAGCTGGCTGTAGGTCTTAGATGACCAGGGTTATTGCCCTTTAATATGCACCAACTGAATTTCTCAACCTGCCTGATTGGCATGCTTCCAAGCAGCTTCATTACCTGAACAAGAAACCATATGTCATCCAGTATGGCATCGAACTTATGACTGTCGAGCTAAAAAATAAAATAAAAACAACATTAACTGCTCCTTGAGACATGCATGCTGACATTTTCCATGGGCAGGGGAGTTGTCCCATCGTGTGTCTTGTTATCTTTTAAAATAACTCAGTGACAGTTTTGCGTCCGTGAATGGAATCTGACTAATTTTCAGTACCGAACTTTCCAACTGTGATCAAGAAAAACCACTTTGAGAAAATATTTGTCGCAAAGCGCAAATGGCTTTTATATAGGTTTTAAAAAATCATGTCTGTGGCTTTGTTCAATAGTACTTACTCCATGAACGACGGCTTGACCATTTTCTGCATGAATAAAAGTAAGTAAATGACAATAACGAGACTGCCCATGGATAATTGCTGTAAGTTGGCTTTATTTAATAATCATTGCACCTTCCTTGCAGGTGATGTAGTGCACACAAATCATCATGGGGAAGTACTTGGTCACTAAACAAGCGGCAGTCTTTCTGCTCTTGGCGTTTTTGTTAACGGCAACGTTGGTTGGACTTATGTGTGGTTTGCTACCAAAATGCGAAGACGTGTGAGTAATGGGCCAACGATCTTAAGGCCTATTTTCATCTTTTAAGTCACATCAAAATGTTCCCATGCTTGTTAAGCTTCAATAAGCCCATTTAAAGAAAGTGTTGCTGTTATGTCTTCCGTCACTATACAGAACAGAATTTGTTCCTACTCCCAGTCCTGTCAAGAAGCAGTGGGAATTTACTCGCCTTCCAGAGACTATAAGACCCATCTCATACGATCTCATGGTCAGAACTGATCTCACTAACTCCCATTTCACCGGTTCTGTTGGTGTCTTGGTGGAATGCCTAGAAGCCACCGACCTCATACTGATTCACAGTAAGGACTTAGTCATCACAGAAGGGAAGACAACCTTAACGCGGCAGGGTAACGGGGCTGATGCCCCCAAATTGGCTAAAGATACCTGGCTGTATGCCATCAACCAGTTCGCTGTAATCGAGCTGAACGGCAAGCTGGAGAAAGGAGCACGATACAGGTTGTACCTGGAGTTTGAGGGACCGTTGAAGAATGATCTACTGGGTTATTACAAGATGTCGTACAAGACGGCCTCCGGAGAAGAAAAGTAAGAACCCATAATAATCTCTCACTGAAGCCCCGTGTGTCAACGTTCACAAGGGGTGCATTGTCTTAGTTGAGAAGAATGTTGAATAAGACCTATTCGCTTTTTAAAGTAACTTTCAGGGAATTTCAAGAAAAAGACACCGTTTTAGGCCATTTAACACACAAGGGTGTGGGACTCGTTCAGGGGTCTGCAGCACAGTGGAGTGATAGATTTCATTAAATAAAAGGCTGGGCTTTCTTGTCACCCTACCCGGCAACGAGAGGCCTTGGTCCCATATTGTCTGCATAAAATATGTCTCAAGTAAAGCACAATTAAAATCGATTTAAATGAAAAATGATTTAATGTCGCTGCCGATCTTTATAGTCGTAATATCTCACGGCAGGACCACACCTATGATTAGAACGCGTACACAACGAAATTGCACTATCATGGCGCATTATACCGGCCTGTTATCACACTTGCCTCATCAGACGAACTTTGACCACTGTCGTTAAATTTATCACTCTGGTTTGGTTACGTGTACATAACTCGACTTACTCATTTTTCATTTGTACAGCTTTCATGTGGAAAATCATTACCATTAGATTGAGTCTGTAGGCATATCTATGTCTTCTAAGATCTTGATAATTTGCAAACACTATTGAAGATTATGTTTATGTACGATGCTGTCCCTTTTCTTACCAAAAAAGAGGCAAATTTGATGATTACAGCTGTTACCAAACATTTGCGAGTCGAATGTAAAGCCTGGGATAACATTGGCATAATATTGAAACGGCCTGATCAACCTCAAAAGGCTTGGATGGATTTTGAGAAAGAAATAGTAGAATGCCCCATCGCTGAAGCACTGAATGATCCAAGAAATGGCTTTCAATGCACACGAGAGGTACGCAGTACGCACTGTTACCAATACTTAGCACAGTGTTAGTCTTGGCATTGTGCTTGGTACACGCTTTCCCGCGCAAACAAAATATGTACACTTCTAAACCTTGTTCTCTGTTCTATTATAGCCTACATTGAACTGTGACCTTATTTTCTTAAAGGCTCATCCTAATTAGCCCCTTTATTTTCAATAAAGACTTTATGCTGCTTTAAAGTCCATATTTTTTCTATTCTTGTAAATCGGTTGTCATGTTTGCACAAACCTGACTTTCGTACTGTTTGTTGACTTTTATCAAACATATCTCTGCGCAGGTGGTAAACTGACCTAATAAAAATAATGAATGAAGTGCTATAGGTATCGATAATAAATTATGTCATACACTTCCCTCTTCATAAAGTGGCATTAATTCTGGTATTATTATAGAAGGGATCTGAATTCCTCAAATGCTGCGTACAGTGTTTGAATACGATAGCGTTATGCGCATTTTGGATTCCGTCCTGTGCAAGTATCATTCAAAACATCGAATTCACAAACTTGTCGCACTGACAGGCTTTACGGTCATTTATCACGAGGCGCCAGAGTGGTAATGCCACCAGTCATTTGCGACTCCGCTGAGATCGACTTGAGTCACAGCTTTAGTGACTCGGTTCAAGTTTTAGTCCCGACGGTGAAAAGACTCGACTCCAGTCACTGCGAGCAAATTTGCTATAACTCGACTCGAGTCATAAAATTAGTGACCTGTGATAAGTCCGCCAGGCGTTATAAACATTAGTTGTAGTTGGTAGCAGAGTTGCTGAATCAAGTCCTGTGACTTGGACTCGAATAGCTATTTTTGTGACTTGTGACTTGACTTGGACTTGCAAAAAATGACTTGCTGCCACCTCTGGTTGGTAGCTGTTCCCACATCAGCTTGTCATCATTTTGACGCAAACAATTTTGTCCTGTTTTCAACATAGATATTTAGCGAGTACATTTTTCGATCCGGTTGACGCCCGTAAGGCCTTTCCATGTTTCGACGAGCCTGCCTTAAAGGCAACCTTCACAATAACACTGGAGCACGAGCCCCAGTACGAAGCCATAGCCAACATGCCCAAAACTGGTCCAGACACAACACTTGGGGATGGATGGATCAGAGCGACTTTTGATGAGAGTGTTGTCATGCCAACATACCTTGTATGCTACGTTGTCAGTGAGTTCGAGGCCAGGTTTAAAGACACAACCAATGGCGTGAAGGTACCACATAATACGAATTACACTATTTTGATTGTAAACTATTGGGCATCCTTACCATTTTCTCAGTGATTGTTATTTTTTGATTGTTGAATCAATTGATCGTGATCCGTTTTCATTTTTAATTTGTGAAACTTAATTTGGCATGCACAAAGTGAGACATCGGTTCAATGCGTAAAAACTCCACTTAATGATTAATGATTTCCCAAGTAAGTTTTAAATGTCCATTTCTTTTTGAGTTTGGAGTTTGGGCTCAAGAAGATTTCATCGATCAAGTTGACTATGCGCTGGAAAAGGGGGCGGCCATATTGGATTTTTTTGATGACTTGTACGGAGAGAAGAATAAATATCCACTGCCTAAAATGGGTAAGTCGAGGTGTTGTTGTCATTATAATAGTGCCGATATAACCTCCTCTGGATTGTGTGTGTGTGAGGGTATTTTTTCTAGAACTGCAAGGTAAAAGTAACCCACTATAAAAACATTGGGCAAAAGGGCTACATTGTGCTACAATACATACCGGTATTTTATGCCTCTTGTAGCGTAGCTGATATTGCTAATATTTACTGGATACTCACCCAGTCTTCGTTTATAATCTTGTTAGATGTTTATATTTACTGGGCCACTAGTTTCCCTCAACTTGCCGCCCCCACCGAACGACCAGGCGTGGTTTTACGGTGAGGGGGGGATTTAGCCCACAAACTTTTGTCTGGCCGCGCGGCACCGGCGTCCCTCTTAAAAGGAAAAAGGCTGGCAAATATTTGATTCGCAATTCTACATTTAATTTTTTTAATTAAATGAAAATTCCATGATCATTTGTGGGGTCATTGTGAGTAATGTCCATTTTTTGACTCCCAAAGTGAAAGAGCAGCAGCGAAAATTGAAAGGTGACGTCGCTTGCGAAGCTAGCCCCCCCCCCGACTTGGCGCACCTATGAACGACAGTCGCATAATTTTGTCAGCCGGGCTAAGGGTGCAGTGTCCCAATTCAAGGAAAATTCTCCGCCAGGCGGAGGCGCAGAAAAAGTACCCCCCAGAGATTGTTTCGAAAAGAGGGGTCTGTTTGGGCCAAGAAATGGTGGAATTGTGTCAGTATGGCCCAGGATCATCTCTGTAGATTCAGGGGCACCCATCTGGGGGCAAAGCAGACAAAAATGGGATTGAAAATTAGTCAGAAGAGCCCTAGGAAGGTGAGGGATGTCATTTGAAAAATGGCCGCTGGGAGGGCTTGGCAACATTCACTTTTTGGGGGGTGAGTTTGTTTTGGGCGGATAATTAAAAAATTCATTCGTTAACCTACTAAAAATTGAAAATCAAATGAAATCTGAAGGACCAAATAACACATTGATTTTTGTTTGAGAGGCCTCAGGGACTTCAGTTGCCTGCCATGGGGCTCCAAACTTGGTTGATTTTACACTATTTTCAATGGAGCTTGAATTAGTTCAGTGCACCCCTAAAGCGCCCGGTTAGATTTTGAATTTTAAGGTCGTCAACTAATGAGGGCGCCCCGTCGTGCGGAGTACAACATGCGATGGGTATGCGTGACGAATTTCGAAGTGTGCTTGTGGCGTGGGGGAAAATTGCTTTAAGTTTAACACTGTCATCAACGGTCATCCATGGTTTATGTTTTGAATCTTAGAATTTTTGAGTTAAGATCGCTCGAAAGAGGCAGGGTAGGCATGACAAGGATCTGTTACAGTCAACATGCATGGGCCTATGGGAGTGCAGTCGTGACCCGTGCGCTTGTGCAGAGCCTGACATGCCATGCCAGCAAGTAAGATGTGCTCATTTTTTGCCCAGACCCAGGTATATTTTAACGTTAGAATTAGACTGTCTGGCCAAGGATACAGCAAGGTGAGTCTCCGGGCGGTAAACTATAGTCTGTCATGGCCATAATGGTTGTCATCAGTCATAACCAGATAGGGCCTAACTGTAGCTTGGCCTTTTACTGAGCTTAATTTTATGCCGACATGGCTGATAAAGAAGACATGCTTGGAAGAGAAGACAATTTATTTTACTGTTAGCCTAGCCTAGCCTAGCCTAGCAATTTGTTTTTCTCCTAGACATGATCGCCTTGCCAGACTTTACAGCTGGTGCTATGGAGAACTGGGGCCTGATTACCTATCGTGAAAGTGCCCTCTTGTACAAGGATGGAGTGTCATCAGAAAGTCAAAAGCAACGAGTTTGTACGATTATTGCTCACGAGTTGGCTCATCAGGTACATGACTATTCTACGGTAAAACTTTTTTTACTTGAAAATATTTTAATAGATGGAGTCACAGTTTTCTTGGCTTTCAGCGTTTGTATGCTAGGCATGATAGTGCCATCTCTGTATAGTTGCTCCATCTTGTTGAAAGGCCTGTTGACAGTCCCACCTTCAGGTGTTTGTATTCTGATGAGGGAACCCGGAATATTGTTTGAAGAAAAGAAAGTAAAGTTGTAGATATCCTTGGGAATTGATGGATGGCACAACATGCTTTTGTTTTCTCACGTGACTGACTGATCATGTCTAACACATGTCGTGGTAGGCCTATCTGAAATAGTATACCTATAATAACAAGGATTTACTGAGTTCACATTGACATGTATTGCCGGTAAATGGCCTATACTTTTTAAAAAATAAATTTGAATGCATAACATGGCTGTAAAAAAATTGTGTTAATTTGTTGTCATTGTTCCAGTGGTTTGGAAACTTGGTGACAATGAAATGGTGGGACCATCTGTGGTTGAATGAAGGCTTTGCAAGTTATGTCGAGTATGTTGGAACTGTGGCGGTTGAACCAGATTGGAGAATGGTAATAAAATTGTTTCTTTTTCTTTTTAGAAAGCGTGAACATGGCGTCCACAATTACATGTACCTCCTTCAGTTAGTAATGTTTATCATCTAAAATGCTGGGCTCGACAATGGTCCTTTAATTCTTGTACACTGTAAATCAAAAGTTTACACTTTCACGTAATCATTTGAAGTATTTTTAGTAACATTACTCTCTAACCAGTATTAAATGAGCAAATCGCCCAACTGTAAGCAATCTTACTGGTAATAATCCAAGTCATCTTATATTCATATTGTTGGTTGTAGTGGGACAAATTTATTTTGTATGACCTCCATCGTGCCATGGCAACGGATGCATTGGTAACTTCTAGACCAATAATCACTGAGGTCTTAACTCCCTCGGAGATCAACAGCATGTTTGACAGGATCTCATATCAGAAGGTATATATTCCGAACTCCTCATGTTGTGCAATGAGGTGACAAATTGACTTCCTACAGTCTCTGTCTATTTGTACATACTGTATGTATATCCCTATGACAAAACTACAAACTTGCTGTTAGCAGGCTGGGTTCCCCTGCAAGAGCCTACATTTACATTTAGATATTTATGTTTTTTCAGGTGAAATCAGTCAATTTTACAATTTACAGTCGTCCACTGGTCATGTGTCACATGCATGAACCAATGTGTGCACGTAATGTATCCATTCCATGCTTTATATGTTTAGAACCACAGGTGAAGTTACCTTCATTAATATTGGATTGCATCATATGAACCATGAAGCACTGTTATTATTCAATAGTCATACCATTTACCTTTATTAAACTGTTATTACTTGTTTATGAATGCATGCATAGATCTGCATCTACACACATATAAATGATATAATATTGAGGACATCAATCTTCAGTCTGGTTCAGTTGCTTTGCTTAACAATTAATCTTATTTTCTTGAATTTTCTCTAAATATTGAACACTATATTTTTCCAGGGTTCCTCCGTTCTGCGTATGATGAATCATTTCCTTGGAGAGTCAACTTTCACCAAAGGACTTAAGGTACCAGTATCAATGGAAAATGCCAAGATTCAACATGCTACTGATGTACTCTTGCTTTGGTTTCCTTTAAATTCAGAAACTGCTTCCCTTTTTAAAATTGCTTTAGTGATACATCATTGACAAGTTTTAGTGCTCATCACAAACTTTTAAAAAGTAATATGTCTGCAAACCCTGCCCTTGGACAACATTACAAACTTTAAACTTGTCATTGATTCCTCAAACACTAGAAATTGTTAGAGTCAGATCTGTTATCATGTTCGGGAAAGTAAAGATGATATTGATGCCTTAATGTTTTCTACAGTACTATGTTGAAGCCCTCCAGTATGGCAGTGCTGAAAATAGTGACCTGTGGTTCCATCTTGACAAGGTATGCACATCTCAAAAGTTTTGATCTACAGATACTCCAGGCCTTCCACGGGATTGAATAGTAGTCTTTTATTTTTTTTACAGAATGTGTAGGTTGATTTTGATACGTGATGCCTTTCTACAAAACTGGAAAAAGTTTTCTACCAGAGTTTTCAATACACTAATTAAATAATCTCCTTGATTTTGAAATTGTTGCAGGCCATACAAAAAGACAACATAGATCTTGGAGGGCTCAACTTAGCAACCATTATGGACACCTGGACACTCCAGATGGGATTTCCGTTCATCAAAGTTGAGAGAACATACAATGGTGCCCGCCAAATCACAGCTAGAGTAGAGCAGCAACGTTTCCTGTCGGATCCCGATTCAGACCCATCAACAGACCACCCAGATTTGGGGTTAGTTATTTGTGTAATTTTTGTGTTATTGCAAATAATGGCTTACATAATTACTTTATTACTGTATACAAGTGGCATATACATGTATGCCAGGTGATTGCCATAGTTGCAGAATAAAGCCACTTTGATATGCGCAAAAATTTGATATTTATGTCCAAAACCTCTTAATTGTAGTTTGTGATACAGTTGTTAGTTTTAATATCTAACTTCAATTGAAAGTACTGTCTCCCTGTTCAGTTTAGATGGCAGATAGGGTTAAATCTGTGATATGTACATGTACCTGACCTCCTGATATTATTTCATGTACAGTTACAAGTGGTATGTACCAGTGACATACACCACTGCAAGCAGCCCAGACTTTGATTCACCAAGAAGCATGTGGCTGAAACCACAAGATGAGTTTGGTAAGTACATGTATTGATGTAAAAGGATTGAAGGATTTTTCTGTCACACGAATGACTGAACTGGCTGAGAACTATTAGGATAGTTTCAAGAATTTGTTGGAGAGGTAATGATCTCTGAGGTAATGTCTGTGGCTATAAAATGTGTCCTTTGATGTCTCAAATTTTCAATTTGTTTTTGATCGTGACAGGTACCTTGCAGCTTTCAGGTGGCAGTGATGATGACTGGTTGTTGGTGAACATCAACCAGAGAGGAATGTATCGTGTCAACTATGATGATAAGAACTGGCAGTTGATTAAGATGCAGTTGGAAAGTGTACATACGGTAAACATAAGCAATTCATGGAGATGCTGATGTAGACAAAGTTTGTAGATTTTTCCAGCATTAAACTTCCATGACCTCTTTATTTTGTTGTTCAGCGGGATAGCTCCGTTAATTATTCAGAGTGTGTAAATGATGGATGCATTGAAGACCGATGCTTTGGTTCTTGATGAATTGTCTGCCCTTAATATCTGTTACATTCTGATTTCTATTCAAGCCTACATGGTTTGATGTTATCCTAGTCTTTATGGTTGTCCATATCTGTTTGTTATCCACTTTCTCAAGGCGATTCCAACTGCTAGCCGAGCTGCTCTCATTAGTGATGTATTTAGCTTAGCCATGGCTAGAGAGATCAGTCACCGCACTGCTCTGGACATAACCAGTTACTTGAAAGAAGAGAGGGACTATGTCCCATGGTATGCTGTGGACAGTGCCCTTGGCTATATCGAACGGAACATCCGGAGGAAAGGTGCTTTTGGAAACTTCCAGGTAATGTTAGTCCATTTGACTCTTGTCCATTAAACTCAAATGGTGCCACTGAGACAAATGAACTGTGGAAATGGTTTCCGTGATGTCAATACATGTAATGCAGCAAAGATTTAAAAATTAAACCTCGTGGGATAATGGGATTTTTTAGAATTTTCGGAAATGTTTACAATTTTGGGTTGTCTACATTTCTTGTTTGTCTCCTCACTATAGAAATACATGAGAGAACAGATAACGCCAATGTATGAGTATACAGGATGGAAAAATGAAGGGGACCATCTGAAAAGGTTGGTACATAGGTGTTAAAACTGGCAGTGTATCATTGATATAATCAGTTTTTGTAGGGAGAAAGTTTGATACATGGCCACACTGCATTAACATTTGCTCATAGCAGCTCCTTGGTGATAAAAAGGAAATTGTTACTAGATAATTTCTTTTAATTCTTAACTTCTTGAGGGTGAGGATTCTCAAATGACCATGATAAAATTCTCATTGTAGATCAGTCCAGCTCTGGGCAATCAAACTTTCTATACAGAGTTTGAAAAAGCATGTTTCCTAATATTTAATGTTTTAATCAGTAATTAGCACAAGAAAGGTTGTTTTTTTCCCCTTCTTCCTAGCTTAAGCCGTGGACGTGCCATAAATATGGCGTGTCGTTATGGAAATGAGGATTGTGTACAAACATCAGTCAACCTGTATGCACAGTGGATGAACAACATTGGCCAAAACCTGTAAGTTAGATTGTGTTTTCCTTTTCCACCTACCCCGCCCCAATTTTTCAGTTTTTTGCGAAAAGCATTTCTCTGTCTAGAAAACTGTTGCAGAGAATTTGAAATTCCTTCAAAAAAGGTGAATATCCCAATTCTAAATTAATACATCTACATGTACATATGTACTTACAGCATCCCTGGTATCCATCCAGACATGCAAGCCACAGCATTCTGTACAGCCATCGCAGAAGGAGATCAGAATGAGTGGTACTTTGCTTTTGAACGCTACCAGAACCCTAACACAAGTACGTCAGTCAAGTCAGCTTTACTGACAGCAATGGCATGTAGCAAGAAACCATGGATTCTTAGCACGTAAGTAAAATCCACAAGGCTGGGTAGTACATCAGTGGAGCTTTAACCCTAAAAAAGCTGGGAGGTGTAATTTACCCCTCTTAATATTTTCTCAAATACTGTTGCAGTGCATCATTTTCACATAACATCTTGCAGTCATTTCTACAACAATGCCAACACAAACTGACACATTTGAGGTTATTAACTTCATATGACCATAACATCCTTGTCATACTGACTGAAAACTTTATCTTTGAATTGATAATGAGTGTCTTTATGTGCACACTAAGTTTCAAAATGATCAGCATGTGATAGCAGAGTTCTTGGAGATAGACCCCGCGCTGTGAGATGGTCCAAAATAACATGGATCTTTTGAAGTTTATTGCTACCTCATCAATATACAATCACCTTTTATTTCTCCAAACCAACAGTGTAATGCAGGAAACTATTAAGGGGTATCAAGGCAACTCTCTTTTTTTATCCCAACAGTTTTGACATTGTAATTATTTGTTGTACATTTGAGCAACTTTTTGTGATATCAAGTATTAATAAAGTATACAGCTATTGTGGCATAAGGCTTACGCATGGTGCAACGTTAACCCTAACCCCCTAGGCTCCTGCACTAGAAAGCATACTGAACCTCACAAAATCCAACAGGTTCATGTACTTGTCTATGTACTTGTACATGCAGGTTAGTGTACCAAACCTGATAAACTCCAACAGAATGAGCCCGTTGGAGTTTGAGTGATATGGTATGGATGGGTCTATGCAGTATAGGATGACTTGCACTGAACAGTACCAAACCTGACAAAATCAAGCATAGTCCAACAATTGGTACAGCAAGCCAGACACAGCACACAACGAACCCTGTGTGTCCCAACTCACACAGAATCCAACACCATCTCCCTGGGCCTTTCATCCCAAGTCTCACAAAATTCAACAACAAGTTCCTCAGGTACGGTACCAAACCTGCCAAAACCTCACAAAACCTGCTGTTAGAGTATGGCAGGTTTTGGGCAGTTAGGGTTAAGGTAGTTTTGAAATTTACTGTCATTGCACTTAGAATTCCTCATTTTAAGGTATCACTTTTCTTTTTTCTTCCTCTCAGGTATTTGAAAAGCAGCCTGGATAGTAGCATCATTCGATCTCAAGACAGAGAGGATGTAGTCACAGCAGTTGCTGGAAATCCTGTTGGCTTGCCTCTTGCTTGGGACTTCTTTCGAGCAAACTGGGACTTCTTTCGAGAGGAGTAAGGATTTAAGCAAAGATCTCCATCAGTTTTGATTAGTATCAGGCTTACTATGTGCCCCACAAACAGGAACTAAATCCTTGGACTATTTGGCATTTCAGTTTCATGTACTGGTTGAAAACGGTCATCTACATGCACAGAGAATAGCTATACGTCACAGTGATGTAAGTACCACCTGTTCTTTACTACATTTCCTTTATTGTCTTTTCTCATGACAGGTATGGAGATACTGTCTTCCTTCTAGACTCACTTATAAGTGGGATAACATCCAATTTCAACACGGAATTCGAGCTTCAAATGGTTAGTTTAGCTGGAGAATTTTGTTGATAATAAATTACCTTACAAGGCTGTCTAATGGCTAGTTTACTGCTCATTTGGTTGACAGATGGCCTAGAATCAAGACACTACTTTATATTGAATTGCTAAATTAAAATTGAGCAACTAAATGTTTTTATCACTCTTTACCTGTGTCTTTTAGACTGTCTAACCAAATAAGGGAATTTTCGGCCCAGTACATGTAGTTGAATTTAACAAAGTGTTTCAAACATTGGTGCAAGCATCATTATGTCAGACATGCAAACCATGTTTTTAATCTGCTAATGTTTGAATACTATAGCTGAAGCAATTCATGGAGGATCATCCAGATCAAGGCACAGGAGCACGGGCATTTGCTGAAGCTGTAGCTGTTATTGAAGCTAATATAAGATGGGTGGAGCAATTTTACGATGAAGTAGAAGGCTGGTTGACAGAAACGGTGTAAGTTTGCAGTGATTGATTTGTTGGTAGTAATGTGTATCCTTCATTCTCAGCAACCTTCTTGATGGCAGCAATATAAAGTGGTGTGCTTCATTCAACTCACTCATCAAGTAATCTGTGCTTATTGATCTGTAATCTAGGATTATTGATTCTTATTGGGTTTGATTTTCATGCAGGAACACCCCTAAAGTGTGGGAGGAGATTCGTCTTCCCCTGTCTCTGATACCAGAGCATTACGACCTGACAATTAGAACAGACTTGACTGAGTTTGTCTTCAATGGAACAGTAGATATCCTCTTTGAATGTAAGGAGAAGACAAGTATTGTCCTGCTTCACAGCAAAAGTCTCAACTTTACTGAAGGAGTGACTGAAATAACACGAATCAACGATGGCCCAACACCAACTAGAACCAAGGAACCATGGATCTATGAGCCTCATGATTTTGTCGTTGTGGAGTTAAATTCCTATTTAACAGTTGGAGAAAAGTACAACCTACACATGGAATTTCAGGGGCCCCTGGAGGCTGATCTGCGAGGCTACTACCGGATGAGTTACACCACCAAAGCTGGAGAAGAAAAGTAATTTCTCAGTTATTTTCTTTAGTGTATGTCATTTGCTTTGAGAATATAACAGTTGGACAAATGCAGCACTCCTGAGGCCGTAAAAGCTAACTAACTATTTGCTTAAAAGGATAATGATATATATTATGGTGTTAGTTTCCAAAAGACGTTTTACAATCAGTTTGGTACTCTGCTAAAAACTCAGGTTCCTGGCAAGCACCTTCTTTGACCCAGTTGATGCCCGGAAGGCTTTCCCATGCTTTGATGAACCTGATCTAAAAGCTACCTTTAGTATCATCTTGGAACATCAGCCCCGATACCATGCTTTAGCCAACATGCCCAAGAGTCTTCCAGATAAGGTTCTGGAAGATGGCTGGGTCAGAGCAACTTTTGAGAAGAGTGTTATCATGTCAACATACCTTGTGTGCTACGTTGTCAGTGAGTTTGTATCCGTCAACATGACCACAGAACATGGTGTTAGCGTAAGTTTATCTGGCTTGCCACTAGCAGTTTAAGACTAAGTTTGAAAAACTGCACTCTCACGTTGTCTAGTTTGCATCTGTTTAATTTTACATAGTTTTGAATGGAATGTTATTTTCATGGGTCAGTCAGTAGCACTGTACTTTAGTTTATGTTAATCCTTTTTTCTGTATCTGTCTATTAGAGAGTTATAACTATGGTGGCCCACAAGTGTACTGTACTGTGCACATGTGCATAACTTAACTATCGGTAACACAGCACACACACGCGCATCATTACAATTAGCTTATATGTACACAATAGGCCAATATGTACATGTACAATACTAGACTGATTCCTAGTCATTTGTTCAGTGTGGTATGCCGTGGCGCTTGCTTTTCAGTTGCCTTGACACTTTGCTTTTGCCGTGGCGTTTTTCCTTTTGCCTTGGCCCATTTGCTTTTGCAGCGACCCTTTTGCTTATGCCGTGGGTAATTGCTTTTGCCTTGGTGCTTTTGCCGTGGTGCTTTTGCTTTTGCCGTGACAGTTGTGGGCCACCGTATATAATAACTGTGCTTTGAACAATGAATTGAAATGACACAACTGCTTACAAGACTGGCTTAGTTGTTGGAATGTTCTCTTTCCTCTCAGAATTTTAGTCAAGTTACATCTCAGGAAACATGAAGTACTTAATTACTCTTCATTGTATTTTGTTGGCAAAAATTTGTGCCATAGCTTAAAACTTTTTGTTGTCTTCTCAGTTTGCTGTCTGGACCCAGGAAGATTTCATTGATCAGGCAGATTATGCTCTTCAAGTTGGTGCCGATATTTTGGATCACTATGATCACCTTTATGGAATGGATATCAAGTACCCATTACCAAAAATGGGTAAGTAACAAAAATTGACTTTCCTTCATCCATCCAAAAACCACATATCTTGATGAGAAGATGACTTTCAGAGTTTCTTTGGTCAAAGTCTCCTTGTGATTCTGTTTGTTAAGTTACATGTAGCAGTTTGTGGTGGTGATTTTTTAATGAATTTTTCAGACATGATCGCCTTGCTAGACTTCACGGCTGGTGCTATGGAGAACTGGGGCCTGATTACCTATCGTGAAAGTGCCCTCTTGTACAAGGATGGAGTGTCATCAGAAAGTCAGAAGCAACGAGTTTGTACCATCGTTGCTCATGAGTTGGCGCATCAGGTATAGCAAGTGTGAATGGCAGAGCTAGTCTGTACCATTGTTGTTCATAAGTTGGCGCATCAGGTATAGCAAGTGTGAATGGCAGAGCTAGTCTGTACCATTGTTGTTCATAAGTTGTTTAATTTAGTAGTGAACTTTTTCCCAACGCTTTGTCCTCTGCAGTGGTTTGGAAACCTAGTCACCATGAAATGGTGGGACTACATCTGGTTGAATGAGGGATTTGCCAGCTATGTTGAATATGTTGGCACAGAGCAAGTAGAGCCAGACTTCGAAATTGTAAGTTGCCATTGGGAAGTCAACTTGTGATTTTGTAAAGTTTGTGTTGCATTTCGGTAGTATATTCTTGGATTGTTTTATCAAAATCAAGTTTGAGAGAATATTTCAAAGATGGATTTGTGCTGGGAGATGTAAATTAATTTTGGATTTTCCCTGCTTGACGTGTATTTAACACTGTATGCTCAGCAGTACCCGCTGCTACATTCGATTCGAACCAGCCAGCCGACACCAGCAAGCTCGGTGGTTGAGTGGTTAAGTCGTCTGCACTAGTAAGCAGGAGGTCGTGGGTTCAAGCTTCACCCGAGTACGCTTGTGTTTTTTTTCACAAGCTGTCGGGGGTACATTGAGTATTCAGTGTTAAATGCACATTGGGCAGGGCAAATCCAAAATTAATTAATTGGAGAGAATAGTTGAACTCTTTAAACTTGTGATTTGTTTTTGTTGCATTTTGGTAGTATGTTCATGGATTGTTTTATCAAAATCAAGTTTGAGAGCATAGTTGAACTCTTTAATTAAACTTGTGGATTGTCCCATTCAAAACTACAGTGGTCCTGACCATTGCCACTGTACCAATTGTATTTATCTCTAGTGTGGGATATGTTTGATGTATACATACCCAAATCTTTTCATTGGTATTCATACAGGAGGAGAGTCAAGTAGGCTAGTGCTTGTGTCCGATTCACTAGACCTGAAACAATCCAGACCTTTTCTTTTCCTTGTAGTGATGGTACAGTTTACTGCAAAACAATTTCAAACTACATTTATATGTATAAGCGACTTGTGATAAATTGATATTTTGGAAGAGAGCGTTAAATTGATTTGAACCTTTACCCTCAGATCACAAGTCGTATCTTTAACCACTGCATTAATCCCCAGTATATGGTCTGTCAGTTACTGTGAATTAAAAAAACTGTTATCTTCCCCAGTGGGACAAATTCGTAGTGTACGATCTGCAGAGGTCCATGGCAACTGATGCTCTCATAACTTCAAGACCAATTGTTATTCCAGTTTCTACACCATCAGAAATCAACTCCATGTTTGATACAATCTCTTACAATAAGGTAAGAATGAAACTCACATACCTCATTTTAGCAAATGTATCAGTGATTGAAGTACTGGTATATTAAGCCGAGTGTTTCTGGTCTTTGTTTCTTTCTCTCTAGGGTGCTTCCATTCTACGTATGATGAGATATTTCCTTGGTGAAAGCACATTCACAAAAGGACTTAAGGTAAAACCCAAGAATTATTCAAATCTCATCCTATCAACTTAGGAAAAAAGTGGAGTTTTGACTGTATTAAGTATTGCAGGAAAGAGCTACAATGGTCTGATGACTGTTTTACATTGCACGTTGTCTTACACCTTCCATTTTCTTTCAGTATTACCTGAAAGACAGGCAGAACAATACAGCAGAAAACAGTGATTTGTGGCGCAACTTGCAAAGGGTAAGGTAACAAGGGATAAACTAGGTACATTTAGTTGAGAATGGGAAGTGTTGAAAACTCAAATCTCTGTGATGTCAGGTCTTTTAGATTGGCGCTGGCCCTTTTCAAACATGGGATGAGTGTTCTACTTTATAATGCATTACATTTGTTTTGCATAATTAGTCCACTTAGAATAAATAATCAATGACTTAATCAATATGCAATGAAAATTTAAAGCGACTTGTTTTATTAATCCATAAAATCAAGGTTGTCTTGGGTCACTTTAAAAATGGTACCCTTGGATTTTTTTAACGAGCTGAAAGTATGGAATAGAAAACAACATTCACAGAAATATTTTGAAATAATTTCCGGGTGAGAATAATCTGCTGTTATAATTTTGTTCCTCATAAGCACTGATCTTCAATTGTTTATTGCCCTTACTTTGGTAGGCAGTAAAAGAGGACAATGTTGACTTTGGGTCTGGTCTTACTGTGGAAACCATCATGAGGACTTGGACACGACAGATGGGCTTTCCAACTGTTACTGTAACCAGATTATATGGTGGAGAAGCAAATAAGATTAAGGCTATGGCAACACAGAAAAGATTCCTGACAGATCCTGCATCTGATACTGGTTCATCTGCGTATCCAGACTTGGGGTAAGTTTCATCAATTTCCATCAAGTTCTATTCAACAATCTTCGCTCTTGCTGTACTATCTTGTAGCAATACATGAAATGTTATCTTTTACTGATTGTCAGGTTCCAACCAACTGTTGAATATTTCACAAAGCTTGAATATTATGACTCAACTTCCGCTGTAGCTTTGATTATCCCTGAATATAACTTTTGATGAATATTTTGTCAACAGATATAAATGGTATGTACCACTTACATATACCACAGGACAAAATCCAGATTTCGACACACCAAGCGCCATGTGGCTGTTGACTACAGAAAATGGTAAGATTGAACTTTACCAGTACATTGAAAAAAGTAGGAGGATGACCAAAAGGAAGGAATTAAGGTAAAGAGACAAAAATGAGTATTATACTTGTCAGTAGGCACATCCATGCTGTATACAGTAAAGTAATCATTGAGGTTTATACTGTCGGTATTTGTATGGGATTAGCAGAAAGGTTTTTTCATTCAAGTAGTTATCATTCTTCCTGATAAATGGGGTATAGATAGTTAAGTGCTGAAATGGCTGGTACTCTTTAGCCTTGCCATTGGTCAGTGCAATGACAGGTTACTATTCTAACAGTGCTGTGTAATGTTTGTTTTATGGACTAGCTAATATTGAAACGGCTGGTGATGATAGTGACTGGCTTTTAGTCAACACTAATGAGAGGGGATTCTACCGTGTTAACTATGATGAAACCAACTGGAAACTCCTGTCGCGACAACTGATGAATAATCACACGGTAAAGTGAAATCCTTTTCTTAGATAGCATCTTCTTTTGTGTTTAATTTTGTTTACAGACTGGTTTGTTCACTGTCACAAAGACATGCCTTTTTCTTATACAAATGAAATAACTTTCCAGATGATATCTACAACCAGTCGCTCAGCTCTCATTAGCGATGCCTTCAGCTTAGCAAGGGCAGGTGACCTAAGTCAGGCTAAGGCTCTGGATCTGACAAGTTACTTGAGAGAAGAGAGAGATTATGTTCCATGGTATACAGTAGATAGTGTCCTCGGATACATCTATGACAACCTGGCTCTTACAGCAGCCAATGCTTCATATGAGGTAGGTGTTAATAACCGGTTTTGCCCTTACATTGGCAAATGTTAACACTGTATATACTTAGTGTACAACTTACAGTGTCAGCACGTCTTGAAATGTGTGGTTAATGTGCCTTTGACAGTCCACATGCCATCAGGAGAAGTAGAGTTAAAAGTCATGTCACAGTATAGTTTCTGTAAATGGTATTAAAGATATTTTGAAAACAGAAAATAATGAAAATTATCCCGTCCCAGCATCATCAACATTCATAAATGCTCCCTGGTTCGATGTGGTTAAGTCATCCCACAATATCATTGCTGTAAACCATATAAAGTCGAACCAATCCTCATTTTAATGCAGTAGTGATAAACTTCATTAGCCTCTACAAATGGGTGTCTTCAGTCCACGCATTTGGTGATAAGTAAAGTCTTTTTTTTATTGGTACATGAGGTAGTGGAAGGTGTTTTCTGTTATGTGATACATGGCTGTTCCCATGTCGTTATATCATGCATGTTCCTGTGTTGTCTAAATGATCAAGTTGATCGTTTTTATTCCCTTCTATAGACTTACATGAGGGCACAAATTGAGCCAATGTATCAGTATGTTGGATGGGCCAACACTGGAAACCATCTCCAGAAGTGAGTGAGACACAATCATGTACCTCACAATTGAAACAAGTGATGATTTTGGAATGGTTCATTGGGTCTCCCTCAGTAGTCTGCAAAGTTCTGCTTTTATGCTAAAAACTGGTCCAAACTGTTTACACCATTACAGTTTTACAAATGACCATATTTGTTAATATCATGAAGGCAACATTTTATTTGATGATTATTGAATTTGAAGACAATAACTAGCAGCTTCATGGTGTAAGCCTTGTTTAGCTTCAGGTTAATATCCTTTAACCCTCCTATGCTTTGATGTATTCTTGACACAGTTGTCATATCAGTCAAAATCAGTCAAATTTCCCATACATGTCTGTGTACTGGGGGAAATCAATTGGAAGGCATTTTTGACTGTTTTTGACGGTTAAAACACCAGGAGGGTTAAGAGACATTAACCTTGACCCTGTAACTAATTTCCTTGTTTCAGATTAAGTCGTGCACGTGCCATTAACATGGCTTGTGGCTATGGGCTTGAAGACTGTAGGACAGAGGCTTCTACTCGATATGCAGACTGGATGACAGATATGATCACCAACAAGTAAGGAGTCTGTATCTTTTATCCGTGCTTCTGCCTCAATTTATCAATAAAAAGACCCAATTTTGTGGGACTTTGCAAATCTTTTCATGATGAATATTTGTATGAGTGGCTTTGGAGATTCAGTTTCAGAAATTTTGTTTGGTCTTCATGAATATTTGTCCAATGAAGAAGAGCTTTCTGAAGGTAGTTAAATATGGGGGAAAGTTCTTCACATCTAAAATGATCTAATCTAAAATGATCTAAATTGCAATTTTTTGTCCAATGAAAACGTATGTGTATTTAGAGTAAATGAGACACCAAATCTAAATGCATATTAACTCAAATGTGTAAAAGTTACACAAAAAGAGATGATTGGTGTATCATGTGACTCAGAATCACTTTATTTGCTACAGTAGGGTAGAAATGTAGAAGCTCACTTTAACTACAGTGTTTGGGAAGTAGTTTGCCTTTAACCTTTGACCTATGGTCACTGGATTTGCTACAGTAGGGTAGAAATGTAGAAGCTTGTTTTAACTACAGTGTTTGCAGGGGTAGTTTGCCTTTAACCTTTGACCTATGGTCACTGTATTTGCTACAGTAGGGTAGTTCTTGCTCACTTTCACTAAGCTATGTTCAACATTGGTAATTTTCCTTTACCTTGGGCTATGCTTTTGCCCTACTAGGGTAGAAGCTGATCTTCAGTACATCGTGTTCTGCACTGGCATTGCTGATGGTGGAGAAACTGAATGGCAGTTTGCCTTCGACCTTTACACTAACGGCAACACAGATACTTCACTTAAGTCCAACCTCCAATCTGCCATGGCTTGTAGTAAGGACATCAACATTCTTAGCAGGTTGGTCATTGAACTTGGTTTCTTTACAGTGAATAGCACCATTTACGAAGACTTCCAAACTGCAGAACTTTAAATAATGTTTTGTGTGTAAAGGTTGGCATGTTTTCAGTAGCTTTTAAGAAGCGTTCTGCAAGTCTGGACATCAACATTGTTTAAAAAATTGTGATGTTAATTTCAATAGATACCTTGCCGCCGTACTCAACACAAGCCAAATCCGTGAACAGGATGGGAAGGATGTAGTCGTAGCCGTTGCGTCTAATCCTGCTGGCACTAATCTGGCCTGGGATTTCTTTAGAAACAACTGGGCTTACTTCAGGAAGGCGTAAGTGAAAAATGCTACCCAGAGGGTTTTTCTGCTCATTTAACCTTCATATAGTAATACATTGTTTTTCAAAGATTTGTCATAGATTTAAAAAAAATCTTATGATTTTGTTTGGAGATGAAGAGTAAATAGGCCTCAGATTTGTAAACATTTGATAATCCTTTTGTTTTTGTTTAATACAATAATGATTTTTGTTCTTGTTTGATACAGGTATGGCAATACCGTTTTCTTATTCGATAGCCTCATTAAAGGAGTGACAACCCACTTTAATACCCTTGAAAGTCTTAAAGAGGTACAAGCCACTGTGAATGCAAATTTATTAGCAGTAGTATTAAACAATGTTACAGTTATAAAATAAGTATTACAGTTGTACTGGGTTTCCTCTAGCCAGTTTTTTCTTTTGTTTGTAATTTTGAGCCTGTTAAATGCAATTTCACTCTGAAACTTTTTAAAATTAACTCATTCACAAGTCAAAGTCTGAGGAATAGTAAGCACTTTTTCTGTATGTTTGCTGGAGAGAGAACACCGTAAACTAGTGGGATAATGCAGTAGGTTGAATCTTGGACTTAGAGACTACAAGTCTGTGGCTAAAGACCTGCATTGATCAACTTCACCCAAGTTTATTTATTGTAATAGGTTGAGCAGTTCATGGAAGCACATCCAGACCAAGGTACAGGGGCATGGGCATTCATTCAGTCGGTTGCTGAAATTAAAGCCAATATTAGATGGATGGAAGAAAACTTTGTAGAAGTTACAGAATGGCTAGACAATGCCAGGTACGTACAAACTTCTAAAGATTTAGTTGGTTTAGATACACTCATTGTAGACAGAATTTAGTTTTCTTCAAGAAACTTATCTTTGGAGCAAAGCAGTTTTTGTGTCCTTAAACTTACAATTAATTTGTCATTGTCGAGATATTTCAGGAGTGGTGCGGTTCTTTTAGACAATGATAAACAGTTTTTGTAGAGGCAGTCCAAATGATCTACATGTATACAGTACCTTCACAATTCGAGGTACGCTATGTAATTTGCTGCACTTGACCACCATTGAATTTTTTGGGTCATTTTATTTGATTGTATAGTTCAAAACAAGTACATGTAAACCATAATGGAGCCATATTTTGACGTTGGAGCTAGTGATTTTTCCACCGCCTGATACTAAATGGCCTCTGAAAAGGGGTTACCTTTGAAGATGAAATAGCTTATATGCATCGGGTATGTCAATACAGTTCAGTAAATTATTTTGTAACATTTGTTACAGCAAGGAACCGTGGGAGAGGATTCGCCTTCCAGATGCCATCTTGCCTATCTCATATGACCTCAAAGTCCGAACAGACCTGACCAATTTTGCCTTCAATGGCTCCGTGGATATTTTAATTGAGTGCTTTGAGAAGACAGACGTCATTCTTGTACACAATAGGAACTTAACAATCCCTGATGGTACAACTACCCTTACGCGGGAGGATGGTGGAACTGCCCCAGGATATAAGGTGGAACCCTGGTTGTATGCTGAGACTGAATTCATTGTGATTCAGTTAGATGCTTTACTGGAGGTTGGGGCCAAATATCACCTGCATATTGAGTTTAATAATGTCTTACGTAATGACCTGGGAGGCTACTACTTGAGTAGCTACAACCCAAAGTCTGGAGGAACGAGGTGAGAATAAGATCCCTAATAATTGTAAAATGATCAAATTATTCATGTTGGTTGTCGAAATGAGTGAGACTGATGACGTGTACTGTCAGTACATGTATATGCTTTGGTTATATCTAAAATAATGAGAGTGACCAGTACTGTCGGTTGTCACCCTTGTATTTTATACGCATTTCATTATGTACACTGAGTGATTTCTACCAGAGAACAAAGATATTAAACGCAATGTTTACTATAGGAACCACACTTTTCTGGTTCTGGTTACAGTGGCAGGTGGTTAATATTTTGCGGTCAAGAGGTTGAAACACTTCATTCCTAAATTTATACAGGTATTTGGCAAGTACTTTCTTTGACCCAGTGGATGCCCGCAAGGCTTTTCCATGTTTTGATGAGCCTGACATGAAAGCCACCTTCAACATAACCTTGGAGTATGAGCCCCAGTACCATGCCTTAGCCAACATGCCTATGAAAGGATCACCAGAGACACTTGATGGTGGATGGATGCGAGCAACTTTTGAAGAGAGTGTCATCATGTCAACATATCTTGTCTGCTACATAGTTAGTGATTTCAAAGCAAAGTTTATGACCACACAAAATGATGTTGAGGTAAGCGTATTTCCAACTTAAATAAAACTCATCATGAAGTCCCGATGGAGTCCTGTTAAAGATGTATAATTAGATAAAGCGTCAAACTTAGACAACAAACTATTAAATTCATTGAACATTCAGAGTACGAATGCGCAAATGTTTTATTAGAATATTGCGAGTTCTCCCTAGGAAATGTTCTGTCCATCTGAAAGAGTTTTGGAACCGTGGCTAGTCTCATTGGAACTTTTCCAGGAAACTCAGGAAACACAACCTACATCAACTAACCCCATTGGAAAGAGTTTTGGAACCTTAGCCTCTCTTATTGGAACTTTACCTGGAAACTCAGGAAGCACAACCTACACCAGCTAACCCCATTGGATAGAGCTTTGGAACCCATTTACTTGACTTTCTTTATGTATTCCAATGATGTTTTTGGCTTTATTAACACATGATTTTTAAAAATCATTTTCTGTTGAATCAGTTTGGTGTTTGGGCCCAAGAGGATTTCATCAACCAAACAGACTATGCTTTACAGAGGGGAGTGGAAATTCTTGACTACTTTGATGGGTTGTATGGATTAGAAATCAAGTACCCCTTGACTAAATTGGGTAATTAAAATTCACTTTTCTCTAGTGATCTTGGTTAATACCTTTTCCCCTACACAAAAAAGCTAAATTACTGGAATATTACTGGTCTTCAGATTATCAGTTTTGAGAGTGGAAGCACACCATTGAGGTGGAAGTCAAAGAACTCTTTAAGCCTAACACATAGCAGCTTTATTTAGAAATGTATTCCGTGCTGTTATTTTCTCATCAGATATGATTGCTCTGCCAGACTTCAGCGCTGGTGCAATGGAGAATTGGGGTCTAATAACTTACCGTGAAGCTCGACTCTTGTATGAAGAGGGAGTGTCGTCTGAAAGTCGAAAGCAGAGTGTCTGTACTGTCATTGCTCATGAGTTAGCTCATCAGGCGAGTCCTTTGTATTCATCATTGAAAGTTTGAAATATTCATGTTTTTCATCAAGATTGTGTACATTTCGCTCTGTTAAGTGGGTAGGTAGAAGAAACTCACAACCCTCACAACAAGGAAGCCATGCCGATCATGTTCTCCTTAATCTATTTCATGTAATCTGTCAAATTGGGTGGTGTCACATATTGTGGGTTCCATGGCTCACTTTCATGTTTTTTATGTGACTTTTAATATGTTAGATATTATGTAATAAATCTTAATTTTAAAATTTGTCTCCATCAATGAAGTTAATCTGTAATGAACTTTTGTTTGATTGTTCTCTTTTTTATTGGTGAGGCTCCAAATTAAAAGAAACTTTCAATTGAATGTATGGCCTACTTTGATATGAATGAGATCATTTGATTGTCCAAATGCTGTAAAACAAGCCGTTGGGGTCTTAAGCTTTTTGCATAGCAGGGGCATGGTCTAATGATAAGTACTTTGATTTTGTTGTGTTTAATTGCAGTGGTTTGGTAATCTTGTGACAACAAAATGGTGGGATTACTTGTGGTTGAATGAAGGCTTTGCAAGCTGGGTGGAATATATTGGTACACACCAAGTTGAGGGAGATGACTGGGCAATGGTAAGGATTGATAACTGCTTTAATACATGTATACCCCCAGATCTACACGTATGCACTGTGATATTTTCATTCTAAAAAGACCTGTGTTTTCAGCATTGCATTTTTTACATGCAGGGTATTGATGTCACCAGTTCTGTAAAACATTTTCATTCAAAATTTCATAGTTATAGATGGTGTACAAACTGAAACCAAGAAACTTAAAGATAATTTCTCTTTGTCTTTGTACAGTGGGACAAGTTTGTGATTTATGACCTGAATCGAGCAATGGGTGTCGATGCTTTGACTACCTCACGACCAATTGTTGCTAAAACGTTGACAACGTCAGAAATCAATGAAATGTTTGACACTATAACATACAACAAGGTAGGTGTTGTCATTTTTTAGTCTTAAGTTTTACCGAAAAGCTCACCAGCTTGTGACACTAGGACATTTCCTTGCAAAGATATGTAACAATCAAGTGTCATTATTCAGACTTTGCCCTTTTTCTGTTTTTGTGGAATCATTGACAAGTGTTTGATTGACTTAAACTTACAAATTCAAGGTTTTCTGTACTGGAGCCCAAATCCCAAAGCTGGAGTCTGATCCAAAACTGAAAATCAAACTAATTTAAAAAGGGAGAATCAAGCTTGTGATAGTGTCCCAGTGTTAAAACAAAATGGATTTCCTTTATTTTTTTTACTGGTTTCTGTAAACAGAAATGGAATGGAGGTAAAGTTTTGTACTCTTGAGGCATGGTTTCCATTGAGCACAAACCCAAAAGGACATGGCTTCTCACTCATAGATGTAGAATTAACTCCAGGGCTGTTCATGTTAGAAATCGTCAAGTATGTGGCATCGCTTTGTTTAAATTTCATTGGAAGGTACCTTTGTGTCTGGAATGGCCAATCACTCTGTGTAAATCTAATTGGAGGTGGCCTATGTGTCGGGTATGGCCAATCACTTTGTGTAAATCTAATTAGAGGTGGCCTATGTGTGGGGTATGGTCAATCATTTTGTTTAAATCTAATTGGAGGGTGCCTATGTGTCGGGTATGGCCAATCATTTTGTTTAAATCTCATTGGAGGGTGCCTATGTGTGGGGTATGGTCAATCACTTTGTTTAAATCTGATTGCAGGGTGCCTATGTGTGGGGTATGGCCAATCACTTTGTTTAAATCTAATTGGAGGTTGCCTATGTGTCGGGTATGGTCAATCACTTTGTTTAAATCTCATTGGAGGTTGCCTATGTGTCGGGTATGGCCAATCACTTTGTTTAAATCTAATTGGAGGGTGCCTATGTGTGGGGTATGGTCAATCACTTTGTTTAAATCTGATTGCAGGGTGCCTATGTGTGGGGTATGGCCAATCACTTTGTTTAAATCTCATTGGAGGGTGCCTATGTGTCGGGTATGGCCAATCACTTTGTTTAAATCTCATTGGAGGGTGCCTATGTGTGGGGTATGGCCAATCACTTTGTTTAAATCTAATTGGAGGTGGCCTATGTGTCGGGTATGGCCAATCACTTTGTTTAAATCTAATTGGAGGGTGCCTATGTGTGGGGTATGGTCAATCACTTTGTTTAAATCTGATTGCAGGGTGCCTATGTGTGGGGTATGGCCAATCACTTTGTTTAAATCTAATTGGAGGTGGCCTATGTGTCGGGTATGGCCAATCACTTTGTTTAAATCTAATTGGAGGGTGCCTATGTGTGGGGTATGGCCAATCACTTTGTTTAAATCTAATTGGAGGGTGCCTATGTGTGGGGTATGGTCAATCACTTTGTTTAAATCTGATTGCAGGGTGCCTCTGTGTTGCGGATGGCGAATGACTTCATTGGGGAGGATACCTTTCTGAAAGGTCTTAAGGTAACTTGGAAATGTTACAAGGTTATACCACATTGTAAGCGAAAAATGTGAATAAATGTAATGGTGTTACATGTATTTCTTGAGCAAACAATACATAAACAGAATTTAGTGAATTAATTTTTGATTTTTTTGGTTTTGATTAGTCTTATCTGCGAGGCTTGCAGTACAGGGGTGCTGAGAACAGTGATCTTTGGTATCATGTCAACAAGGTTTGTAGAGTCTTTCTGATTACATACCTAATGAAATGCTTGTTGGTTGTAATGACAGACCAAATTGGTTAAAATCGCTGCAGTTTACCCTGCTCTCATAATAAACATCCCTGTGACTCTGTCATTTACTGAGCTGTAGTGATTGGATCTGCAAGCATAAACAATGCTGCATTATGTGGTATCTTAATGATTTGAATGCTGATGGTAGAAAGTAATGATGAGTGAATCCCTCTGTGAAATGTCAGGAACACATGAACAAATAATGATAATTTGCCAGGATGGATAAACCACAGCCAGAATATACAACATTCACAAGTGTCAGGAATAGCAAACGTTCACTCTGTTACTCATTCAGGCAATGATGGAGGACGGAGTTGATCTTGGAGATGGCATATCTGACATAGCCACTGTCATGGACACATGGACAAATCAGATGGGTTTCCCAGTTGTCATGGTAACAAGGACATACTCTGGAGAAACAAACAAGATCACTGCCTCAGCTACACAGAAGAGATTCCTGACAGACCCGTCTTCTGACACGACATCACCGTATCCAGACCTTGGGTGAGATTACACCATATTACCCATTACATAATTGACATGAAATGTTGAATGTAGCACCTAAAATGCAGAATAACGTGACGATAAAATTGTTCAGTTATTCTTGAAAGTGTGGGATGTTATTTTGGGCTTTTTTTTGTAAATTGTCAATGAAAGATGGCCTTTTTTAGATAATTGAAAGGCTTTTGGGAAGGAATTGTGAATGGCTTTCCACTACTGAAACCTTATTTTGTTGTTGTTTATTTGCTGTAATAACGGGCCAAGTCTAGGTGTCCAAATTGAATGCAGTCTCGATCTGCAGTTGTAATTATGAGAGTCACTATATATTATGTCGGAATAATGGAAGACATGCAGAGAAAGCTTTTTGTGCAGAAATTAAACATTATAAGTTGTTTCCATTTTTGTGAATTTGTAGGTATGTATGGCATGTACCCTTGACTTACACATCTGGAGTTAATCCAAACTTTGCCAACCCAGAAATCCAGTGGATGAGACCAGAGGATCAGATCAGTAAGCTCATTAACAACTTTAAGCAGATGATGTATTGCAAACATGTTTTTTGTTTGTTTTAGGTTTTGCTATTAATTTTAGATCTTTGAAGTTTGAATGGAATGAGTTCAACATTGTACGTTTTAGCGCAAATAATTACATCATTTATGCAGTGGTTTCAATGAAATCATGTTCTTGAAGTGAATTAAAATCAGAAGAGAAAAAAATCCCAATTTCGAAAAAAATTTGGAGTGAGGATATTTTCACACTGACATGAAGACCTGATAGCATATTAACTCAGAAGATAGTTGCAGTTAGAGAGGCCATGCTGTGGTAAAAGGTAGTTGAACTGAATAAATTTAAAGGGTTAAAGACCAAGGCTGTCTCACTTTGCCTAAACCATTGAGCATAATCTTTAAAGGGTAAAGAACATTTCCTCATGATCAAAGAAACAAAATGTTTAATAAATTCTATTTTGTTTGTGGAACAGTTTAGGCATTTTGTATAAGAGTACAATGAAATCACGTCCAACAGCCTACATTAACAAAAGTGAATGGATGTTTACTGTTTTCCCGGCTGTCTTTATTCAACAGCTGATGTCATCTTAGATGGTGCTGGTGGTGATGATAACTGGCTCTTGGTCAACGTCAATGAGAGAGGTTTTTACAGCGTGAACTATGATGAGAGAAACTGGGCCTTGCTCAGTGCACAGCTGCAGACAAATCACATGGTATGAATCAGGAAATCAGTCAGATTCGGAAATCAAATTTCTATATAGCTGAAAATTCTGTTGAGGGCGGGACATGAATTACTCAACAAAATAGATGATAAAAACCATGTTTGCCTGAAACATAATTGCTTACCAAGGAGACAGACCAACAGTTGTAAAGGCTGGGAAGGGTTGACATTCAAAGTGGTATATTGCATAAAAGCGACCTCTGAAAAAGTATCAATGATGCAATGGCTCAAAGAAATAAATATTTAGTATGAATACTGTGTTTTAAGAAACAGTCAGAGAGGATGTTAATAAAATTCCCAAATCTACATGTCTTATAAGATTTTTTTTAACATTCCAGGCGATTTCTATACCAAGTCGCTCAGCCCTCATCTATGATGCCTTCAATTTAGCAAGGGCAGGGGATCTCAGCCAGACTAAAGCACTGGATCTGACATCTTACTTGGATAAGGAACAAGATTATGTTCCCTGGTATACTGTTGATCGCGTCATGGATTACATTGGTGATAATTTGGCATTGGAAGATGCTAATGAGGACTTCATCGTAAGTACTCAGCCAAGGTTTGGTTTGTTTTTGTATTTTTGTCCAACCAAAATGTGCTTTACTGCAAAAGCACATTTTTTTTTGGACTTTCACCAGGCTAATGTACCATTAGCTGATAAGTGGAGGTACTTAATGAACACTGATGATATACTACTGTGTCTTACAAAATCCAACATCAAAACCTTAGAGCGTTACAACAGAAAGAAATCTGTCCTGTTCTTTGGCATCTGGGACATTATATTTTGAGCACTGTATCTGACAACATGCTGGAAATTTGAGTGCTGGAACCCGATTTAGATGTACACAATCAATGGGAAAACAGCTGGGGCTTTGAGGGAGCTTTTTGGCCAGAGGGACATTATTCAAAGAGTACTATAGAGGATGTCTCCAGTAACAAGTCTTCTTAGTGAATTCTTTCTGTAGACTTGCACTTGGAGATCTTGAGAGCTTTAGTAAGAAGAGGAACTGTTGTAAAGAACCTGAGCAACAAAGAGCCTATTAACAGGTTTTTATTTGTGCAGGAATACATGAGGAAGAAAGTCACGCCAATGTATAACTATGTAGGATGGAATGATGAAGAAGACCATTTGAAAAGGTTGGTGAAAGTTCTGCCATTTTTTTGGCAAAAAACACTTATTCATTTAATAATTATATACTTCAAGTACACGCGTATTCACCTAGATCACCTAAAAAGAGCCTTCTGGGTTGCTTAAATACCATAACGCAACCAGTGCTGAATCACTGTTATTCGAGGTTACCATTTCAATAAAACATAAATTGAGTTTGTGTAACCGCAGAATCGTTGAATTCATTGCATTATAGAAACTAATGATAGAAATTTTGTAATAGCATTAATAAAAAGTGACAAGCAAATTTTAGGAAAGCTACCTTGCTGTGTAAAGAAACAGTAAAAAAAAGGGAACTAATTTCCTAAAAAAAATTTTAAGGTACATTCTGTACAAAATTACCTTCTAGTGTGCATTTATAGATTCTTACATTGGTAGGATGTAGACTGCCTGTGCTTCATATATTGTGGGACGGCATAAGTATACTTAACCAGTGCACTCTCCTGAGCTTGTCTGAAACAAAAATTTAAGATCAGCCAAGCATATGCATCAATACTTTGTTAGTAAGAAGGCCAAATAAGTTAAATATAAATATAAATTTCCATGGCCATGTTACGATATGTGCCTGTCTCAAGTAGTCAGTGGTGGGTAGCCGTGTCAGTCAGGTAAAATACAAATATAAAGAATCAGTAGCACTTGAATGACTAACTATTAAAGTAAAACTCTGCATAAGCTTTCGTAGCTACAGCTACTTCATCAGATGCAAGTAGCTTGCATCAAGCTTGATCAAATAGTCATAAAAGACCTCACATAGATATTCGTATACATGTGGTGCATATTGTACGATGTGGTTGCTCAGAATGTGATGAGTTGGGTTCGGTGTGAATTTTGGGCTTGTACACTGAACTCTCTGACAGTATTGTGCAAACATAAATGAAGATTTTAACTTTTCGATCGAACAATGGAAAAGGGACCAGATTTCATAGGATTCTAAATTTTATGTGATACCAAAAAAGTGTTTATGATCAGCTAGCCATTGCTTTATCAACCGTTGAAGACTGGCCATATGATGATCTCTTGACCAATGGGAATGGCTATACTCTCTAACTTTGTTCAATAAATGGTTAACAGGTGTGACCTTCTGTATGTAATGAATTGGTAGGTTGAGTCGTTCAAGAGCCATCAGTATGGCGTGTGGATATGGCAATACAGATTGTATCAACAAGGCTAAAGAGATGTATGCCAACTGGATGGACAACACTACTAATACTGTGTAAGTTTAGTTAGCAATAATTCATGTACATTAAATTGCACATGACTTGGATATTAATAGAGGATTTGTGATTCTACAATAAAACAATCTGAATCTGAATCTTTCCTGATTCGCACATTATTGAACAAGTGAATTTTTGGGAAATTTGATGAGTTTTTGTTTTCCTTTGCAGCATTGAAGCCAATCTTCAGTCTACAGTGTTCTGTACAGCCATCTCTGAAGGCGGTCAATCTGAATGGGATGCTGCTTTTGCAGCTTATACTGATTCTACCACAATTTCTTCTCTCAAAGATGTCTTGGAATCAGCGATGGCATGCAGCAAAGACAAAGCTGTTCTCCAAATGTAATAATATTTGTAGTTCCATCTCACCAGGTTCTTTACAGATGTATTACTCTGACCAGAGTTAATGACATGTAAGGGCAAGGTTGACAGTCTTAAATTTACGAGAGAATCTCATATGACCTGATCGGCCATTTCAGTGAACAACTCACAGTCTTTGAAATTGCTTATACATGTAGGAGTATTATTTGCACAACATGAAAGCTTTCCATTTGGGTTTGATCAGCCTTATGGTTATATCTCCCCAATGTTGTAGTCAAGACCATCACAAGACTAGACACAAGACCATGTACAAGACCAGTGGCAAGTAACAGGGTGAACAATGACAAAGGAATACTTTTGTTTGCAGTTCATTTGAATAGCTTGTGACTTGAATTCAGACTGGAGGTCTAGTGTTGGGGTTGGGTGTCTTACATGGTCATGACATCAATCCTGGACGACTTCTCCCAACGTTTAATTTTGTATATAACCATATACATGTATCTGTCTGTAGTGATACTTAACCCTCCTTCTTCATTTGATTCCAGGTATCTTAGTAAAGTTCTTGATACCGCATTGATACGATCCCAAGACGGCCAATCAGTTGTTTCTGCAGTAGCAAGTAATCCTGCTGGTAGGGCGTTGGCATGGAACTTCTTTGTTGAAAACTGGTCATTTTTCCGAGAAACGTAAGTTGAATATTGCTACCAAAATTGTCTTGGCGCATTGGAGGAAGAAGTGCCATTGTGTCAGGTGAATATGAATCCAGTTGTCTAATTTAATAGAAAAGAGAGGGTGATCACTGCTCGCAGTGACTTATTGATGGAAGCCAGAGAAGGTTTGTATGCTGGTTGAACTGTTCCTGAACCATAGAGAGGTTGGTTAACTCGTTAACTCAAAATTTCTCCTTGCAAACCTTAATTATAGTTTTCTGACTATAGGATTATTTATCATGGTTTTGTTTTGAAGGTATGGAAATGGGGTGTTTCTACTGGATAATGTTGTTACTGCTGTTACCAATGACTTCAACACCCAAGCTGAGCTTGACCAGGTATTAAACCTTTTGTCACCTTAGTCAGAGCACGGAGTATCGCTGTGGGGCTAGAAAAATTACAGGGCAAAAACTGTCTCTTCTTTTCATTGTTATGTAATTTGTCCTATTATTAATCAACAGGTGAAACAATTTATGGCAGACAACCCTGACCAAGGCACTGGCTCTAGGGCATTCACCAAGGCTGTGGCTGTGATCAATGCCAATATCAGATGGATGGATCAAAATTATGAAGAAGTTGCTCAGTGGTTGAGACTGAATGCGTAGGTGAACTTCAACCCAGTGAACATGAAGCTCATTGTCGTAAAGTGAATGAACTAAGTGAGCTTGTACCCAATCAAGACGAAGCTTACTGTCATAAACTGAGTGAACTAACTTAGCTTTTGCCAAATCAACGTGAAGCTCACTGTCATAAACTGAATGAAGTGGGCTCATACCCAATCAGAATGAAGCTCACTGTCATAAACTGAATGAACTAAGTGAGCTTCTACCAAATCAACATGAATACACAAGGCTTACTATCATAAACTGAATAAACTCTGTGAGCTTCCACCCAATTTATACAACATTCACTGTCCTATACTGAATGAACTAAGTGAGCTACCCAATCAACATGATGTTTACTGCAATAGACTTATAATGGTGAGATTCTACCCAGTCAACACAAAGCTAATTATGTTTCATCTGCAGGTAAAATAATTGCAACTGCTTGGTAAATCTGTTGTTCAAACTTCATAAATTGAATTAATAATGTAGCAGCACTTCAAATTGGAGAATTAGAGGTATTTAGATTGGCGAATTTATGCCTGTTTTCGCAAAGACAAAATATATAGGCCAAATGTTGATGTTTAGATTGATTTTTTGGTTGCTTAGATTAAGGAAATATTGCACCTTTGCATAATTCAAATAAGTAAAATATAAAAGTTACTGGTTTTTTTCAGTGTTAATATTATAGGCCATTTGTAGAGTAAATCAGGTAGATTTGCCTTCGAACATAGTTCTATGTGTATTAAGGATCCTCATTTCAGTTTTCACCAAAAAATTGTCACCAGGGGTTTTGCTACAGTTAGTGATTTTCACATGTAAAAATTTTTCTTTCTGATAAATATGTTTCAATAGGAATAGGTTAATTCACATTCCCCTATATCTTGGAATGGCATATATATCATAAATTTTATAACGGTGTCTTGATCATGTTGACTTTTGCATGAAAGGTTCTTGTTGTTTTGGAATAACAATTTCTTGATGTTATTTTAGAACACTTGCCTGACCTTTCAGTATTACTGTGTTTAATGGTTTTCGGACTTATTGATATACATGCAAGGCTAAGAGTCAGATAAGAGATTTCTGGTAACTTTAGACAGTGCATTTCATATTAGTTTCAAATTTAGTGCCCCTTATTCACGATTAGTTCATTCACGGTACATGATATTTGAATGTACTTTTGGTTGGAATTATCATACATATGATTTGAAGGCACTCGAATACAAATTTGTTGTAGGTTGCTTTTGCAAATTTCTGCCCCGTGTGTTTTACTGCGTTTTATACGTCCGTGGTTCACCCAGGGATGTCTCTGGTTGGCCACACATCCTATATCTATGACTGGCTGTGTGGGTCCACACACGGTTGCATGATGAGTGTACATGCCCCTTTCGCTGAGTACCACTCTTTATTTTGCCCATCTGTTTCTCCAAATGTATGCAAGCAGTCCCAATTGTGAAGATAGCCGACCAAAAATACCATACCCTGCACGATATGCGGCAAAGGGGGACTCCCATATGATACACAAGCTGTATTGTGCCTACTGCACCCCCCTCAGAAATCTGCGAGGAATTCCAAAGATTTCATCAACACAAAAGAAGACACAATAGGGGGTGGTCCTCCTTTGCCGCATATCGCGCATTATATGAAAAATACATCTGATTAGTTTCGGGAGGCATGTGTATGCTAAAATTCTCCGAATTTTGGACGTATATTTGTTGATTATTTGTAGAATGACGTCACACAGCAACTCTTCTGTGACTTTCTTCGTCTTGACGTCTAGGCGTTTGTTGTGATCATGGTGGAAACCAGGCTTCAGTTGCGTTTGTCCAGGGTTTGGGGAGAAAATTTCTGGATTTTGAGATTGATGCGAATTCCCAGAATAAATTTTGGGGGTAGTTTTTTTTCTTTCCAATACAGATCATTCTTTTTATTTACGTTACGAAAAATAATATTTGCGTTATCTTGATGGTTCGCTTCAGTGCGCACTGATACATGTATTTGGAGAGAGCCAATCACTAGCGCTTTTTGGTACTTTGCTTGGTACCCTGCTCATTATGGTACTTGCTATGCGGAATTTTGCCGGAGACCAGTTTTCCACGTGCGGTGACAATGAGCACGCACGAGAACGCGTGTTTGGCCACGTTGGCGGGATTGTTTGAATGTGACTTCAGAGGAGGTGAGTTTAAAGGTGAGGTTATTTTTATTTCAATGTAGGTTATTTTGAACTTAGCATTGTTGGTTTTATACTGCTGTTTGCTATGGTTAAGTACGCCCTATATTTAAAAAAGAGGACTCCACATAAGTGTTATGCATGCAGGCTGGGATTTTAACGGGGTTCCTTTGGTTTCTTTAGCTGTAGCAGTAATGGACAGACGAGGAACACTCCCGTGGACAGTTTTCTGGATTGTTACACACCAGGGATTTTATTTCTGACACATTGCTTAATTAAACAACTTAATGGAAACAGTTCACGTCTTATTCTGATATCTTTTGCATGTTTTAATGAATGTTATGTGTATCCACTTCAGCCTGAGCACAAGGTGCTGATGAGTCGTTGCTTACAGGACAACCGGCCTATCGGCATTTCTTGATGATGGCAATTGTTGAGGTGATTGTACTGTGATCTCTTGCTGCAGCCTTCTGGGTATTCCCCCAAAGGTATGATTCACTGATCGAGTCTCCTGTAAGCTCTTTCCTTCGTGTCCTATAGACCTAGCATAAGACCTACCCCACCTCTGTCTTACGGTATAGCATGTCTAAACAAGGTGTGATATCATTGTGTTTATTTGGAAGTCATCCTTGGTGGCTAACTTTATTTTGTGCCCAATACTGGCTGATAAATATATGGGGAGCCACAACACAGCTCAAACAATTCCAAATCCTATGATTTCAAGTGATTTCACATACAGTAGCTCTTGTCCCAAACGAATCCAAAGAAAAATGGAGAATTTTTTTTACATTTCTCTAAACGTCAAATGGTCTTGACTTTAGCCACTGAATTTGAATATGATAAATTAGTCGCCGTTCACGCAGTATGGCTAATTGTCAACGGCTACGAAACGAAACGTGATTTAATCGAGCAAGCAAAACTGGACGTGCAAAACCAAAAGCACCGCGTCTATTTAGTTAGAAAGACCGAGACCGGCAAACAAGTTTACAAGCCAAATGAAATATTTACTCCCAAATATTTACTGGCTGCTTAAAAATGAAAAATACATAGAAAACAGACAAATATTAAAAAACATTATAGACCAAAAAACTAAACGTAAATTGTTATTTTTGTCAAAACACGACAATTCAATTAACTTGATAGATTCGTAGGGTTGCTTGCGCTGTTTAAATTCTGACTGTTTATTTGAATGCACCGATTGTTAAGAGTGTCACGACTGCAACCATTGTAACGACTGCACTAAATGCCGTAATTGCTCTACTTGCGACGAATGCGGCAGATGTATAAATTGCGTATTTGGTTTCAATTCATACGACTGTGAAAATTCAAATGCCTTGGTCAGTTGCGAAGACTGTTACGAGTGCGGCAGTTGTATCGAATGTTTCAGTTGTACCGATTGTACATCTTGCGTAAATTGTATCGAGCTAGAATGCACGAGTCACGTGGTGCTCGTAGACGGCAAGCATAAGAAGCTTAGGCACGCGCTAGAAAACGAGCCACTGCCTGATTCAGCGTCTAAACTCGATTTTGATTTATTTGAAATTGGGTTGATAGTTGAATACGATGTTGATGTCGAAGATTTAACCAAAGTAGAAATTCCACCCGACTTAATAGACGCGGCCGATTAAGGTCAATAAAAATGAGAAAAATTTCTGGTAAAGCTGAAAAATCAGAACCATGTCAACCCAAATTTACATCGTTTCAGACGACTACGAGCGTCTCAATGCCGGCAATAGCGACCCAATATCACATACGGCCCTTTTGACGCAAGCAAATTAACCATTTCAAATCCCGTAATTAAAGAAGGCACCCATCTAAGTCAATGCTGCTCTCCCAATTATTTATACACACGGAGGTGTAGAAAAACGCCTGTTAATTATGATGCCAGGCACGACCTGTTATGGCATAAGTCCAGTGTACAAATATGGCACGCGGGATAAAACCTCCGAAAACATCGTAGGTCGTCGAATTTATTGAGAAACAGGCCGAAACCAGGTCCATCATGCCATCATGCACGATAAACGCTTATAAAGCCAGTCGCGATATCGACGATTTAAATAGGGTCGAATACGTCGTTAAACCAGCGTACACCGACAAACGTTGCATATACGTTAAAATTTATTCTTACGCCTCGTTATTTGACCATAGAAAGCGACCCATCAAAGCGTCAAATATCGATAAGTTTATAATACAAGATGCGATGCTCAATCATTCCTTTAGGTCTATCCAAAAGACGTGTATTACGGAACCAACGGTTCGCTTTCTTGTGGTGCCAGTGATAGATATACGGTCTGGACCGCCATGCTGAAAATTAGAAATGACGGAATCATTTCAAATAACTCGGCATTGCAAGTGTTTGGGGGATTTGGACGTCCCGAAACTGAATCTGAATCTGGATCTGAATTGGAAACGCCTGTGAAATGAAAAGTTGATTAAATTTGAGAAATAGCCAAGTATAATTTTTAAACCTCAGTTATTCTCCGGAATAACTGAGGTTGTTTTTACTAAATAACAATTATGGACAAAGAAGAGATGTGCTTACACACAAATAGAATGGAAGTGGACTTTAAACTCGTGTGTGGCGATTGCGGGCTAGTATTATGTCCCATTTATTCAGACGAGGTAGAAAACGTAGGCAGCTAATATCATCAACGTTTCGTCTATAAAAAGCCCAAATGGAAAACGAGCAAAACGCTTAACGGACTCGACGTCGAGTTAAACGCCGAACAGGCTGGACTCGTCGAATGTATTAAAGTAAATCAAATATTAGCGCAATGCGAGAGAAACTTTTTTCAAAAATATCAAACGGCTTTTGACCGCGTTAAACTACGTGGAATACGAAATCGAAGGGATTGGCGCCACTTCAGCAGCTATAGGAATCCCCGCTATTTTAGGAGTAATTACCGACCCCGTCGGCCTAGTAAATGCCTGACCAAAAAAACTAAAAAGCACGATCAAATTCGCGTGCTTTGCGATGTTAAATTAAATACCATCGACGAATACGTATCACACACGATCGAAGACGGTGACGTGTCTCAGGAGGAATTTGTATTAATTTTATCTGAGCTTAAAAAGTTTAATGAAATGAAGGAAAAGGTTAGGTAAAGTACAAGTACAAAATGGAAAGAAAGTGAATCGACGAGTAAAGAAGAATTTGAACGACAAGTCAACGAAAAAGCAGAAGCGCTAGCCAATGAACGGACAGCCGTTTTTAAAAAAGATCTTATGAAAAAATTTGGCGAGTAACTTTGCACAAGCCCGTTAAATATGATGACCCGCCTCCGGCTTACCCCACCGCACCGCCGTTTTAAAAAGCTCTAATTTAAAAGATGGGCCACAACTTTAGTCATTTGGCAATCGCGGTAAATAAAGACAACTGGTTTTCAACCGAGTTTCCAAATTTAACCGCGGCGTATAAATTACTGAAAGTGAAAACGGACGAAGCGGTCAATCGTTGGGCAAGCGATCTAATTTCATTTTACCAAAAACAGTTTAATTTCGCAATGTACTGCGCAACAACGGCACGCAGGGTGGGTTTCGATCTATTATCCGATCCTGATCCATACGTGTCTGCTTTATTTAATTTCCACGTGTATTATACTGTGCGAAAAATATTTTACGACTGCGTGATGCCAATTCCGAGCGACGATGTATTTAACGCGTTACACAATACAAACGATCATAGGAAATTTATAGACACTTGTCTAGTATACGGCAATACCGGTTACGTGCCGAGTTAAAACGTGTCAGCCAGCGATTTTGACGAAAAAGTGGGAGAAAAAGTTCCGAAAAAGAACCCGAAAACTTTACCAAAGCCGAACCTATTTTAACACCTAGTCCAGAAAGGGAGCCGTTAGACGCGCACAACGAAGAATAATTATCGTTGACGTTCGGAACGATTGCACTCGCGGCGGTCGCATTTATGTTGTACAATTTATTGACTTAAAAAAAGCAAAAAAAAATTACCCACTTTCTCAAGGAAGAGAAAGTGGGTTAAATTTTTTTTGCCCGGGTGAAGCTCTTTATATTTTGTTGCACGTAGGTCAATATTAAAACTTTCACGCCCACAAATAAAGTCCATACGTGATCGGCGACCCAACCGAGCGCTTTACTTTTAACGTTTAATACCCAACCTAAAATGCTACCTATGACACCGGGTAATGCCGCAAGCGATTTCAAGCCGAGTTTTTTCAATACATTTGCCAAGTTCCACAATTGCCGTTTGATCCAGGCTGTTATGCCTGTTCTGATTCCGGCGCCCCTGCGGCCCTAACACTGGCAACTACGCTAGCTACGATTGTACTGACAGTTAAACCAAAAGCCGTTAAAATGCTCGCTATCGTAATGCCCTGTTCTTTAAACAACACGCGGATCTATTCGCCTGGGGTCAAATCCTTATCCATTACGGCTGTGATCGTATCTTTAATGCGGTTAATTTGACTTCTCAGTTTGTCTGTGTCTCTGTTTATAAACTCTACCCAACGCGTCTTTCGACTTGTAAATCGTCCAATTGTTCCAAAAGTTCCGCTCTTTCTGCATCCGTCGCTGCTTCGTCCAATTCATTTTTAACTTGCTGAATTTTATCGTCAACTGATCCAATTTATCCTGGTTTTAAATTAGCGCTCCTTTGGCCGTTTGTAACGATTTGTTTAGGGCTTTCATCTCTCAAGTTTAGTCCTTCAGTCTGTATTTGTCCATCTGCCGTAATCATGTCTTGCACGATTTCGCTCACTTGCTCGACCGCTTCAAGTATTTCTTCTGGGGTTATCGTTTCAAGTTGTATCGTTTCTAATCTCTGGCCCGCCTGTTCAATTTTCCGACCGCAATCTTGAAAACCCTAAAACGTCTCTCACAAATGCAGTCCCCGTATACCCGGCTGCTCTGGCGCGGTTTGCTATTGTTTGCAGGGATACTAAAGTGTCGGGACTCTTTTTGCTCGAACTTCCCCTTCCCTTTCAGCGCCCTTGAAAAACAAACCTTGATTTGGCCGATATTCAAACAATTCGTAATGAGAGAATTTGGCACGTCAGTTCGGCCCATTTTTGTGTAATGTTCGTAAAAGCTGTCTACCCTGCCATTAGTTATAGATGCCCGCCTACTGAAGTCTAACGTGTCTGGCCTAGGATCAACGGTCAATTTTGGTCTGACCGAGCCAGAAGTGAAAGAAGTCGTGTCAAGTGTACTGTCAATTTCTATGGTGCCTAAAGAGTCTTCAAAATCTTGATCGTCTTCTGCTAAATTTGATTCCTCTCTGTCCAATAGGGGTATTTCTTCGGGATCAAATCCGCCTTCTGCCATGTCACTTTATAATAAAAGGGTTCTTATTCTTGACTTACGCGGTAGGTAAACTTGCGGGAAATGTGCCCTGCGAAACGAGCCAGCCCTGCGTGGCTAATGCGTCGCTTGACACGGCGGTTAATTTTATCGCGTCTTCGACAATTTATTTAGATCGGGCGGTTTATTTTTAAATAGCTTATTTGACAACATGTCGTATCCCATGGAAATTAAACTGACTACGGCGCCGTGGTAAATCGTATTGGCGATGCCGTTTACGTCTATAGTTTTTGCGTTACTCATTCTTATTATATAGTTTTTAATCTTGATTTTTAAAAATTTCTTCCATGTCTAAAATGTCGGGAGCTGGTACAGTCGTTTTGACTTTTGGCGGTGTTTGAAAAGCCTTTGCCAGCACTTTTGAGTTGTTTTTCAAAATTAAAAACACGGCGAGTGTTGAATTTGCCAAACCACCTAAAAATTAAATTTCTGTTTTCGGAAACGGTTTGTTAAATTTTATTTTCCTCCCTTATTTGGGCTCGGATTGGCCATTTTTCATTTTGGCGAGCTGTTGTTTGATCTTTTTATTGGGTCCCTGCACAGTTTACAGTGCCACTTTTGTTTAGCATGCTGGCATTTACAATGCTCTTGTGATATTTTATCTAATTTATTGCATTCAATACACCCCACACAAATTTCGCCATTATTTTTAACTTTAAAAAGTTCCAAGCCTTTTTCTTTTCGGTATCTATTGCAAATGTTATTATCCATCTAAAATTTGGCGATTGATAAGATATTTTCTAAATTTTATTCAAGTGAATAAGACACGGTCGGTTCTGTCATTAATACCAGCTTACTAAATTTAATATCGCGTAAATGCCGTTTCAACTGATCTCTTTCTTCATCAGGTACAACGTCATTCTCGTCAAAGCATTGATCAAAGCTGTTTCTGTCCTTGCAGTGAAGCATCGCGGTCCAAGCCGTATTTTCTCTAAAATCTTTCAATACCGAATTATGTTTCGGCGTTAATAGCAAACAAGAGTGTAAATAATGCTTGCCGCTAAAGCACATTTTACTTAGCGCGCAAGTGTTAATATTTTGCGATTCCTTTCTATACTCCTGAGCGATCATCAATAATAAACAGCGTGTTGATACCATCGAAAACTTTTTGATATAAATCAACCGCCTCGTTTAGGTCTAACTTCTCTTTTTCCAAATCACACAAATATACGTTTTCATCATTGTATGTCCACAACCACTGCAAATATGTTTTGTTTTTAGACAACGTGGGGCAAATTATCACGATCGCTTCAAAAGTAAATTTATATTCCGTTTTCAAAAGATCCAAGATCCATTTCGTTTGGCCACTTCCCGTTTTACCCACGATTAAAGCACAATGCGGCGATGTATACATGTTTGCATTCATTTTATTTTTAGCCCAATTTAATACACTAGACTCTTGTAATTTCCGTCTTCCACGGTTAATTGCGTGTCCATTACTAAAAACACATCATTAAAGGCCCCGCCGTTCCAGCATTTTTTTCATCTGTATCGAAATATCGCCACCTCCTCCAAGCGAACGGCCCCATCCGTGAGCCGAATTGTCATCAGAACTTCTGAAATCTAGCCACAGGTCGATTTTGTCTTTTAATAACTCGCCCTGTCGACGCCAGTTAAATTTAAATCTTTTACGACCGCTCGACCCGCTTCTGTTTCCGATTCACCGAAATATTTATTAATTTCGGCAAAGTGCTGATACTCGAAAAGCCCCTGCGAATACAATTGATTCGGCTTTGCCTTCGACCGTGACGCTCGTTTTCGTTATGTGCGGATTATAGAATTTTTGCGGGTTTTGAATCTAGGGATCTTTAAACAAGATCAAAACGCCTTTTATGCTTTTAATTTTTTGGTCGATGCTGATATTCCATAACGTATCCGACTTGTTTACCGTCTATTTCTTCCACGAATGAATCCTGTCAAATTATTAATACACAGGGCCTTTATTCTTATGTCGCTAACTTGTCGCCAAATCGCGATTAGTGATTAGTATTCCACAGTCAAGTCCGATATTGAATATTCCACGGCCGTGTCTTTGCTTTTTACGACGTTATCGTGTGAATTCTAAGTCAATTGATAGGTGAGGGGCTCTTTGAAACCATTCGGATAAAACGGCCCGTGATCCGTCAATAAAGGCACGTCTAGCGCAATCGTGACACGATTTTTAAAAGCGTTGGCAATTGCTTTATCTTTACCGTCGTTTAAAGCCTCGTTAGCGTCAGCCGCGCTCAGACGCAATTTCGCCACGTTTTCCCTTTCAAGGCCAAAGTAAGCCATATATTTAGTTTGCGACGTGGATAGCCAGTTGTCTTTGAAATTGTGAAATACGTCCGTGTCGCTATAACTGACAATTTTATTACCTTGTAGACCGACTTTGAGTTCTGAGACTAGGTTCCTTGATAAATTATTGTACACGGTTCTATCATCGTCACTAGTTCCGTCAAGGTCAAATTGAAAGGCCAATTTCGCGGTACCGGACTACGACGTCGTCTATACCCAAAGCGGGGAATTTGACGTTTAATGTGTGACCTGCAGCGGTGGTGCTTGGATTACGTGTGATTGTGACTTCGCGTCTTTCGCTTTTGATGGCACGAGGCAATTTTAACCTGCGACTCGGGTTTATTTTTTTAGTGTACTGTTTTGACATTTCTTAATATCTACTATTTTATAATTGAGGGTTTTATACCCTGCGCAGAGTGAGTGGCTTCTTTTGGCGAGTCCATTGGAGCTAATTAACATGTAATTTTTTTTTCGTCCAAATGCAACGACTATTTATCATATCCTACCCCTGTACATGCCTAAAAAACTGGCTTAGTCACTTTACAGCCAGGGCCTCCCCTAGCCAGAAAAAAATAAAAAAATCCAGCCGGCCTCCAGCCAACTCCCATAGGACTGTGTGCTAAGTGGCCCCTTGTGTGCAATCTAATGGATTATTTACAAAACAGTGCCTGGGCAGAGAGTGGAATGTCTCTTATCAGTGGCAGCTGTCTGGAACTTGTCAAAGGCCTCTTTCGGCCGTCTTTGAAGTGTTATTTTGGTTGGGGGTGTTGTGGTGGTGGTGTGGCTTGGCTGGCGCGTGGCAAGACCCCCTCTCAAATCGGGATAGCCTGGAAAAACGGCCCCCGCACGGTAGCATGATGTACTTTTGGTGGTTTTTAAGAGCTGCAGAGGCTAGGGGACAACCACTGAAGCATTTATATACCTTTAGGGCGGACTCAGGGCTCTGCAGCATTGAGAAATGATACGGACTCACCTGGCGAGGCCACTCCAGAGACTGCGTAAAAAAATCACACCCGCGTCCCAGGGTGAAAATTTCAAAAAAAAAGGAAAAAGCGATTAACGAAACACCCGCCGCGAAACAAAGATCTTCGTATTTAATTTATTGACTTCGCTCGCGAAACGTTTCGGCGTCCATTTCTGCCAGAACATTGTGGATGTCTAAAAGCATATCACCGTGATGATCCAGGCCTGCTCGCATATCGCCTAGCATCGCTTCGATATTTGTTTGATCGGCTTGAATTTATGCCAACTGGTCTTTCGCTTGTTGATCCATGTTTTAATTTATGCATTTTAAAAATGGCTAGTGCTTTAATGATGGTCGGTGGAGCTATAGTAAACGCTCTGGCATTTGCGGGTTCAAATTTTTATTTAGCAGTCTAAGAATAAAATAGACGGGGAACTTTTTAAACGAGCGAGTGCGGCAGGAACATGCGAGTCAGCAGACATTTGTACATGTCGACGAAGCGTTACGCGCCTACGCCGACATGACCGGTAAACACGTGTTATCGCTACCTCCGGAACCCAAGTTATCAGATTTCTACGTGCCTTCCGAAGATCAAAAAATTTGCGAGTTTATATTTCATTTCCTTTATTTAATATCATTTGGATCCAACATAGTTTATTGGAATACATTGAAATTCGTTGTGGTTTTGCAAACGTTAAAACTTGATAATCAAAATGTAGCGGCGTAAAACTGTTATAGCGCCCTCTTTCGGGTGATTAGTGAAATGTACCGTTCGCATCTTCCACTCGATGATCCGCTACGTACATGAGCGACATCTTTCCTTTCGATTAAGTAAACCCCCAGGAATGCAACAGTTGGTAAGACAAAGGAATTTCCCATATTATGTGTCATAAAGGGATATTAGAATAAGCTTAAGGGTCATCTGGAGAAATAAGGGTTAATTAGGGAGAAATAATGGGACGTTGTAACGCTAGTAAATTATGAAGGGTCGTTATTACTGGGTTCATGTATTACACTACTGCTCGGATTTACATGTACATGTACTTATATCATAAGTCACGTGGTCATTTGGCATTTACACAGTAAGACAGTTTATGGGGGCACATAGTAAGGGTAAATTTATTCATAGGGATGTGTAGTCAACCATTTCTTTATTTCATCATAATGGATTTGACTAAGGTTTATGTGCATGTATTGCTACATAAGGTGTACTTCTATTTTCTCTATCCATTGTAGCGAACCGCTGACTTGGGACTTGGAATGGGCTGCCATCATTAAGGGTAGCGAATAAACAGTTCAAGTTCAAGTTCTGGAGAGAGCTGTTTCCACGGGCCAAGTTTTTTATCAGTGTGTTCACACTTGCATTCCTTGTGTAATTTAAGAGGTTATACAAAATATATGTACAAAACAATTATAAACGACACTACAAAAATTCACACTAGAATTACAACAAATAATTTCAGACATCATATCAGATAAAAAAACAATTGATTATTAGATAAAATGGGATTAAGATAACAATAAAATCTGATGAATCACTGATTAGAACTTTGATTGCACCTGTACATGTACGTTCAACGTACATGGTTTTTTGAGGAACTATTTTAGTAGGTTGTTTAACGTATCGGTTTGCTTAACTTTAACAAACTTCAGTTTAAATGTAAAAAAATTCTAAATTGTTTTACAGTCCACAAGGATATTGGCGAGTTGAAACCGCAGTAGACCACTTGCACCAAAAAACGGGTGCAAACAAGTCGACTGTAAGACTCTGGTTAAAGAAACAGGCAATTTGGCAAATTTATTTACCCGCGCCCGACTACGTGCCGAGGTGTTCGACGTTGCAATCCGAGTTTGTCAAACCGAACGAAGCGCATCAATTGGACGTTTTGTACTTGCCCTGGGACCGGGTAAATCGTAAAACTTTTAAATACGCTTTGACCATTGTCGATGTCGGTTCGAGGTACAAGGAAGCAGAACCGTTGACGAGTAAAACGGCCAAACGGACGTCAGAAGCCCTTAAACAAATTTACAAAAGGTCGCCCTTAACTTGGCCAAAGTTTATTATGGTAGACGCCGGATCTGAATTTAAAAAAGGTGAATTTAAAAAGCTGATTAACAAACACTGAGTCGAAATTCAAATGTGTGAACCCGGCGTACATACGTAGCAGGGAATAGTAGAACGGTTTAATCGCACTTTAGCTGAGCGTTTATTTGGTCCTCAATACGCGCAGGAAATGTTAGACGTAGGCGAACGAAACGTGGAATGGGTAAAACGTTTGCTTCAAGTAATAAAATCGCTAAACGAGGAAAAAAACGCGTTTGATTGACAAAGAACCAACCCCGTCAACCCCGTCGAAATGGACCACGTGCAACAAGTACCCCGCAGCACCTCTAAGGGAAACCCAAAAAGAACTTTCTCTAGAAGTTTTGGTTAGGTATTTCTACTACCCAGGCGGGCAGGAAGAAGGCACAGTCAGAAGAGCAACCGACCCCGTCGGGTCCGTTGACGTTTATCAATTAGGGTTAGGGTTAGGGTTAGAAGGGTTGTCCCCGTTTGGTGACCCTAAATAACTCTTGATTCCCGTAACCTTTGAGCTTGAAACCTCTAGGAAAGTTAGCACAACTCCTTATCTACCTTGTGTTTTAAATTGAGGGTCATAGGTCAAAGGGTCAAGGAGTTATGGCGTTTTCCCCGAGGGCACTATTTTTTGGTGACCCCTTGAAAAATCACTGAAAATGACTTGCGATCCAGGTTCAGATATATTTTGCATCCGAATCAGGTCAAGGGCTATCTTTTGGGACCAAGACAATTTCTTATGGTTTTTCTTTGTTTTGGGGAAAACTGACCGGAAGTGACGTCATAACTTTGATATTGTGAGAGATACGAGGATTGACTCTGAGAGAAAGTTGTTCGCCTTGAGGTACGCTTTCGAATCGTGCCACTTTGTATCCTGTGAGATGTTCCCTTTAGGCTGGGTATAGATTTGAGCCATAGGGTATGTGTATTAATGCATGGGGCCTTAGCGCCATTTTTTCCCGAAGTATAAAGTTTGTACAAAACCTATGTGGAAGATTTAAATCGGCTATAACTGTTGAACTGCGACCCCAATGCAAACCAATTTATACGAAAGAAAGAGTGTCTGCTTGTGGTCGTTTACATAGAAGTATGACGACTCAGGAATGATGAATATCCTGCAGTACGTGTAAAAACATGTTTTGGGTGGCCTTTTTCAGGTGGTGTTTCTCTAGGGTTAGGGTTATGGTTAGACGGGTTAGGATAAGGGTTGGAAGTGTTAGGGTTAGAAGGGTTGTCCCCGTTTGGTGACCCTAAATAACTCTTGATTCCCGTAACCTTTGAGCTTGAAACCTCTAGGAAAGTTAGCACAACTCCTTATCTACCTTGTGTTTTAAATTGAGGGTCATAGGTCAAAGGGTCAAGGAGTTATGGCCTTTTTCCCGAGGTGACCCCCTTGAAAAATCACTGAAAATGACTCGCAATCCAGGTTTGGATATATTTTGCATCCGAAACAGGCCACGGGCTATCATTTTAGACCCAAAAAAAATTTTTTTTCCTTATTTAAAAAAAACTGACCGGAAGTGACGTCATAACTTGGGTGTTGTACAAGATACGAGGATTGACTCTGAAAGTTGTTCGCGTTGAGATACTCTTTCGAATGGTGCCACTTTATATACTGTGGGGTGTTCCCTTTAGGCTGGGTATAGAGTGGAGCCATAGGGTATGTGTATTAATGCATGGGGCCTTAGCGCCATTTTTTCAAGTATAAAGTTTGTACACAACCTATGCGGAAGACAAATCGGCTATAACTGTTGAACCGCGATCCCAATGCAAACCAAATTTATACGAATGGAGGAGTGTCTGCTCGTGAAAGTTTACAGAGATGAATGACGTCTCAAGTTTATTTGTTTAGTTGTTCTAAGGGATTTTCATGTGCCCAGTTTCCGGACATGTACAAAATATATGGTGTGTACAAAAAGCATGGGGATTTGCCCCAAAAGACAAAGTACAATTCGGGAAAAGTCCCTTTTTGTCCCATCAAAAAATGATCAGTAGCCTGTAGTACATGTAAAAACGCATGTTCTGTACAACCCTTTTGGGATAAATTACCTCTAAAGTTAGGGTTAAGTGGTAAAAGTTAAAGGGTTAGGGTTTTTTCCGACAGTGTGCTCCACCTTTCTTACTATACAGAAAAGACCTATCAATCATATTCTGCCCGACTCTGCATGTTAGGAATCATAGAAATACAAGACGTCAATGTGGGAAAGAAGGGGTAAGAAGTATCATCCTGGGTGAAGGGTTAAATGTGATGTAGGACACCGTTACTACGAGGCTTGAAGCGAGGCAGTTGTGCCTCGTCCCCACTGTGTGTTGCATCTATATAACCACAGACTAAGGGTCACTTGGGGCGTGAAACGTCCGGGTTGCGTCTAAAGGGAAAAGACCTGTCAATCACTTTCTGCCTCACTCTGGACGATAGGAAACATACGAAATACAAGACCTGAATATGCAGAAGTGAGAAAAAGGCAAGGATTATCCTCCAGATAAAAGGGTTAAATAAGCCCCAATTTTCTAACCACGACCCAATACGTCGACCAAGGGCCTGTTTCTATGGGACCGCGCATGTACAAATAGGCCCCCAATTGGGTTAGGGTTAGGGTTAGGGTTAGGGTTAGGGTTAGGGTTAGGGTTAGGGTTAGGGTTAGGGTTAGGGTTAGGGTTAGGGGTTAGGGGTTAGGGTTAGGGTTAGGGTTAGGGTTGGGGTTGGGGTTGGGGTTGGGGTTGGGGTTGGGGTTGGGGTTGGGGTTGGGGTTGGGGTTGGGGTTAGGGTTAGGGTTAGGGTTAGGGTGAGGGTTAGGGTGAGGGTGAGGGTTAGGGTTAGGGTAAGGGTTAGGGTTAGGGTTAGGGGTTAGGGTTAGGGTTAGGGTTAGGGTTAGGGTTAGGGGTTAGGGTTAGGGTTAGGGTTAGGGTTAGGGTTAGGGTTAGGGGTTAGGGTTAGGGTTAGGGTAAGGGTTAGGGTTAGGGTTGGGGGTAGGGTTAGGGTTAGGGTTAGAGGTTAGGGTTAAGGTTTAGGGTTAGGGATTAGGGTTAGGGTTAAGGTTTAGGGTTAAGGGTTAGGGTTAGGGTTAGGGTTAAGGTTTAGGGTTAAGGGTTAGGGGTTAGGGGTTAGGGTTAGGGTTAGGGTTAGGGTTAGGGTTAGGGTTAGGGTTAGGGTTAGGGTTAGGGTTAGGGTTAGGGTTAGAAGGGGTGTCCCCGTTCGGTGACCCTGAATAACTTTTGATTCCCGTAACCTGTCACACTGAAATTGACAGGAAAGGTAGTGCAACTCTTCATCTACCTTGTGTTAATTTTTAAGGGTCATACGTCAAAGGTCCTTGGAGTTAAAGTCTTTTTCCTGAGGGCACTGTTTTTTTTGGTGACCCCTTGAGAAATCACTGAAAATGACTCGCGATCCAGGTTATGATGCATTTTGCATCCGAATCAAGCCACGGGCTATCATTTGGGACCAAAAAAAAATTCTTATGTTTTTCTTTATTTTTGAAAAAATCGACCGGAAGTGACGTCATAACTTTGGTGTTGTACGAGATACGAGGATGGAGTCTGAGGGAAAGTTGTTTGCCTTTAGGTATTCTTTCGAATGGTACCACTTTATATCCTGTGGGGTGTTCCCTTTAGGCTGGGTATAGGGAGGAGGCATAGGGTATGTGTATTAATGCATAGGGCCTTAGCGCCAGTTTTTCAAAGTATAAAGTTTGTACACAACCAACGGGGAAGACTTAAATCGGCTATAGCTGTTGAACCGCGACCCCAATGCAAACCAAATTCATATGAATGGAGGAGTGTCTGTTTGTGATCGTTTACAGAGACGCATGATGTCTATAGGGAAAAGACCATACAATCACTTTCTGCCTCACTCTGGACGATAGGAATTATACGAAATGCAAGACCTGAATATGCAGAAGTGAGAAAAAGGGCACATATTATCATCCGGATGAAAGGGTTAAATAAGCCCCACTTCTTTCCTAACCACGACCCAATACGTCGACCAAGGGCCTGTTTCTATGGGACCGTGCATGTACAAATAGGCCCCCGGTTAGGGTTAGGGTTAGGGTTAGGGTTAGGGTTAGGGTTAGAAGGGGTGTCCCCGTTCGGTGACCTTAAATAACTTTTGATTCCTATGACCTTTCACCTTGAAACTTACAGGAAAGGTAGCACAACTCTTTATCCACCATGTGTTAAAGTTTGAGAGTCATAGGTCGAAGGGTCATGGAGTTATAGCCTTTCTCCCGAGGGCACTGTTTTTTTTGGTGACCCCTTGAAAAATTACTGAAAATGACTCGCCATCCAGGTTTGGATGCATTTTGCATCCGGATCAAGCCACGGGCTATCTTTTGGGACCAAAAAAATTTCTTATGTTTTTCTTTTCTTTTTTTTAATTTACCGGAAGTGACGTCATAACTTTGGTGTTGTACGAGATACGAGGCTTAAGTCTGAGAGAAAGTTGTTCGCCTTGAGATACTCTTTCGAATGGTGCCACTTGATATCCTGTAGGGTTTTCCATTTAGGCTGGGTATAGAGTGGAGGCATAGGGTATGTGTATTAATGCATAGGGCCTTAGTGCCAGTTTTTCCAAGTATGAAGTTTGTACACAACCAATG